>NW_020951112.1:52560-106588 GCF_900497805.2 Vombatus ursinus
CCCCCCCCCCGGGCCATTTTACCCCTCCCGGGTCAGTGGTCCATCTGGAGGGTTGTCTAGGGAGGTGGTGTGGGGGGAGAGGCTCCCCCAGCTATCTCCCGGTTCGCGGCGGAGGCGGGGCTGCTGCCCAGCTTGTTTTCACTTCATTGGGGCAGACCTTTGTTTTGAGCATTTACTTAGTGCCAGGCGCTTTTCTTTCCCGGGATTGGAGCATTTGCTCTGTTCAAACGGTTGCGCTAAGGGTCTGGAGGATACTCTGCGTATTAACATCAGTGAAGGGTGAATTTTACCCCGCGGTGGCCACGTGGCTAGGCTGAGGGCTGAGGTTCCTGGAAAGGAGCAGGTGGATGCTGGGATCCGGGTTGAAACTAGCAGGATTTGACCTTTAGGGAAGCAGGAGCATCCCTGGCCAACCCTTTCATGCCCTCACACTGGTTAGCATTGAACTTGACTTTCCAGAAGCAATCATCTCTCCTTATTGTTCCAGGGAAAGGTTGCAAATGTGTCCTTTAGAAACTTTTAAACTTGTCTTGTAGGCAAAGAGCTCTTCCTCCTCCCCCCAACCCCCATACCCCTGCCCCATCCTCCCTGCCTTTCCTTCTCTCCCGTTCCCTCTCAGTGTGTCTCTTCTATCTCTCCTTGCCCCCCCAACCCCTTGGTGATGTAAACAAGCAAACAAAAAAAATACTACAGTTTCCTGCTATTCAGAGGTCCTGAGGTATTCAGGTCCAGCGGGGAAGGTTTGTTCCCAGCTGTTCTTCAGAAAGAGAGGGAGTGTGAGCCAAGCCTGGCCTTTCTTCCTTGTCTGAAGAGGGCTTTGATTTTTCAAGCATCTGCTGCCCAGATGGTTGGCAATAAGGGTGGGCCGTATGTTTTGGTTATGTATTAACCTCCATGAAGAGGGACTTTTCTGGGTGTAAGAAAAATCAAAGTCAGCATGGCCCTGTTGCTAAGCAGTTGGTGACCGTCACCTTGCTGCACCTCCTGTCTTAATAGGCTGTGAGCTTTCTTGTGGTGCCTTCTCTGTTAATTTGGAATTGAAAAAACCAAAAACATTGTTTCAGCCTACAAAGGCTGAAACAATGTTTTTGGTTTTTTCAATTCCAAGATTCCAGGAGAGAGAGGAATTTCCAAGTTTCCTTTAGCCAGAACTCAAATGTGCTTTTCAATATTGAGGTCACCATCTTTGCAATCAGGAGCCTTACCATTAGCCCATTACTTTGCACTTCCTCTCTGGCCTTGATTACCTCATTTGTAAGATGATAACAAACATCTGGTCTGGCAGTGTCAAAGCCAACTACAGTTTAAGGAACACTGGACACCAGACATAGAATCCAAAGATTTAGAACAGGAAGGACCTTTAGAGGTCATGTAGTTCAAACTCCTCATTTTATGAGTAAATTGAGGCCCAGTGAGAGGGAATGACTTATCTAAAGTCACTCAGACAGTAAGTGCCAGAGTCAGGATTAGAACCCAGGTCCTCTGGCACCATTCAGCCCTTGTATATTGTGTCTCATCCATTCCTTTTAGGCAGAGCAGGTATTACATACTTTGTTACAGATAAGGCAGTTGAGATTGCTCCAAGGTCACATGGTGATAGGACCAGAACCCATTTTTACTGTCTTTTTTAAGTCCACTTCCCTCCAAACGATTGGGGGTGGGAATAAATGAGGGGCCATGAAAGCAATGTGGGAAATGGAGCATGAAGCATTAAATTCTGCCGCTTGTTCTGGGTGTCATCCTGGCTATCATGTAATCTCTCTGTACCTCAGTTTTCACACCTGTAAAATGAAGCAGTTGGACTAGATGGGAGTTTTTAACCTGGAGTTTGTGAACTTGCTTTTTTATTTTGTCAGATATTTTGGTAACTGGATTTCAGCATAATTGGTTTCCTTTGTAGTTCTTTGTGGTTTATTTTATGCACTTATGAACATGATTCTGAGAAGGGTCCGTGGACTTCCCCAGTCTGACTGAGTGTCTGAGGGGGCCAGGACGCAGAGAAGGTGAAGAGCCCCCTCCCCCCATCCCAAACCCCATGACCTTAATTTTACCTCTGCTGGGGAGTACAGCTGTGTTCTTGGGGGAATCACTTCACTTTTCTCTTCTGTAAAAGCAAGGACAAGATGAACCTTAAAGTTCCTTTCAGTTCTAAAATTCTGTAATTTAAGAAATGAACGCCTCATCCCATTTCTTACTACTGAAATGTTCTGCTAATGGTGAGGATGACAAGAGCTGGCAGTTTGGTGGCGCTAGGAGATCCGCAGAGTCAAAGGCAAACATTGTGTTCCCATCGTTCCAGCTTGAACTCGACTTGAGCAGTTGGTTTTTCCTCTAATTGGGGCTTGCCCTGCACTTATATTGCTTCTCCTCAAATGGAAGCTTGTTTAGAAGCTTGCTTTCTCTTTCTTTCTCTTCTCTCTCTTTCTTCCTCTCTCTCTCTCCCTCTCCCTCCCCCCCTTTCTCCCTGTCACCCTCTCTCCCCACTTCTCTCTCCCCCTCTCTCCCCTTCTCTTCCCTTCTCTTCCCTCCTGCTTCCTCCCCCCTTTCCCTCTCTTACATACGCCTATCCAGAGCTCAGTTATCCATAATGCACTTGAGAACCGGGAAAAAAGCAATCGGGCTTCTCAGCATCCCAAACAGATGCTGCCAGCTCTTTCTGTGACATTGGACACATTCACTTGCTTTCTTGGAGAAGATCCTCAGTCCCTTTCTTGGTGTCTTCACTTGTTTTACCCCTCAATTCTATTCCTATCACGTAATACAAAACAACCTGTGTGTGTGTGTGTGTGTGTGTGTGTGTATCTTGGTGATTTGGTTTTTAAGCCCAACATAGATTAGAAGCAGATGATTACAAGTGTATTTTTTGGTATGGGGGAGACCAAACTCATCCCAGGAAGAAGTGACTGCCGGTAATATTAAGGGAAGACACAGGGATTTTTCTAGGCTTGGGAGCAAATGGCCGGCACACACCATCACAGATCTGCAGGCATCAATGCACTGCAAAGCAGCCAATGATAGAAGGGGGGCCATTATCAGAACTGGAAGGGACATCTGGCCCAGCCTTTGGCCTCACAGATGGAGAAAACAACATAAGGCTGGGGAGTGATTCCTTCGAGGCCACACGATTAGTAAGCATGAGAGACAGGGCCCAAGGCTTTGCCTCCTGAGCCGTTGACCTTTTGGCATGGGGTTGGTTGAATGTCAGCTTCTTGAGGATGGGGACTGTTTTTCCTAGAATAGAGACGGGCACAAGTAGGTGCTTAACAAATGCCCCTGGAATGAATAGTTGGGGTCTCCAGTTTATCATCTGCGGATCTTGTTTGCACAGAGTTGTTTGTGTGGTTAGACCATAAGCTCCTTGAGGGCAGGGACTGTCCTTTGCCTTTCTTCCTAACCCTAGCATTTAGTACAGCTCTTGGCACATGTAGGGGCTTAATAAATGTGTGTTGACTTGTTGACTGATGTAAATTAATTCAGCGCAACAAATGCAAATCAATTCAGTTCAATAAATGGTTTATCACGAAGCTACTGTTTTTCAGGTCTTGTGATAGGTGCTGGAGATTACAAATAGGAAACAGTCTGGAGGCAGAAGACTCATATTCCTGAGTTCAAATCCAGCCTCGGACTTTTCCTAGCTGGGTGACAAGTCACTTCACCCTGTTTGCCTCAGTTTCCTCATCT
Source organism: Vombatus ursinus (assembly GCF_900497805.2). NCBI lineage: Eukaryota > Metazoa > Chordata > Mammalia > Diprotodontia > Vombatidae > Vombatus > Vombatus ursinus. The sequence continues at coordinate 56,242 of NW_020951112.1, forward strand.
GTAAATGAGTTGGAGAAGGAAATGGCAATTCACTCCAGTATCTGCCAAGAAAACCCCAAATGAGGTCATGGAGAATCAGACGTGGCTGAAGCGACTGAACAAAATGCAAAATAGTTTCAAAGAGAGAGAAGATGCTAAGGGTGGAGATGGTGAAATCTGGAGAAAGTGGTACCTGATTTGTCCTTTGGAAGAAGCTCAAGATTATTTGAGGTAGAGATGAAGAAAGGAGTGCATGGGAGACCACGGTGCAAATTGGTAAACAGCCCAAAGAATGGTCTTTCCCACCTCAGGACTGTTTCCCTTTGACCTAATGGTCTTCTCTCTCCCCTCTTTTTTGAGGTTTTTGTTGAACTGAGGCTTCTGTATTAAACTCCATCTGTGACCTGTGCCTCAAAGTTACAAGCAAAGCTAACCTCAGTTTCCCCTCTTTTTTTTCCCCCTTTACTTTGTATTTTGGAAATACGGTGCTTCTTTGTATATTAGATTAAACCCCATGAAAGGAACCTTTGTGTCCTTAAGGAAGTTCAAGTTTATAACCAACCGTTAGCCAACCACATAGATAGTGTAGCTCTTGTTTTCTCCTGCAACAGTGAATTAATTCAAGGACGTCTGACGCACAGACACAGCTCACTCGTAGTGCCAAGAATCCTGTCTTTAGAATCACAAGACCTGAGTTGGAATCCTGGCCCTGCCACTTATTAGCTGAGTGACCTGAAGCAAGTCAGGAGTGACTCTGTGCCTCAGTTTCCACATTTATAAGATGGGGCTAAATGTACTTGCCAGCTTCCCTCCCAGAGGAATCAGATAGAATTTAGTAGTAGCTAATGTTTATGTAGCACTGTTAGTTTGGCAAAGTACTCTGCCTATTGTCTTTGCTCATTGGATCCTCGCAGCATACTGGTGAGGGAGGCGCCATTTTTGCCACCTGTTTTATAGATGGGAAAACTGAGCATGAGAGAGGTAAACGACTTGTCCAGGGTCATACCTGGGCAACGTCTAATAAATAATGTGTAGTAAGACCTCTGAGGCAGGATTCAAACTCGGGTCTTCCTGACTCCAGGTCTGGCACTCCATTTACTGTGCCACCCAGCACTTACTTTCTCTTCCTACCAGTTCTTTTCTACTGGTTCCATCTCTGCTGCTTACAAATGTACCCAAGTCTCCCTTATCCTTAAAAAAACTTTCACTAGAGTCTATCCCCCTGAGAGCTATGATCCTATATCTTTTCTCCCCTTTTCAGCTAAACCTCCTGAAAAAGCTGTCTGTATTCACTGCCTCTATCTCTCTCTTTAAAAAAAAAAAATTCCTTTTACTTACTATGATATTGAAATCAACCAACATGAACGTTTCCCCACACAAAGCAGCATTGAAAAAGAGGATTGCATGTGAAACTGAATCTCTACTGTGGACAGTTTGAATTTTTTTGTTTACATAAAATTTAACTTGTGAGTTCTAGCATTCCCCAAATGTCTGTGTTGTCTTCTGACTCTCCTTTGATTTTCTAATTTTAAAAAAAAAAATTACATTTTCTTTTGTTCTGAACTTAAAAACAACAAAAAAAGAGAGAGATAATTTCAGTATATCCATGACACAAAGGTGATTGTATATGAAACTGTCTCTATTGCTTACTGTTTACTTTTAAAAAATGTTTCACAAGCTACTTTCAAAGCTGTCCTACTTGTCTGTGCCCCTTTCTTCTATGTTCTTTAGTGTATTTAAGAAAATATTTCAGTGACCTTCTTTTCTTTTTGTCCAGGGTTGCACAGCTAGAAAATGTGTGAGGCTGGATTTGAACTCAGGTCGTCTGACTTCAAGTCCAAGTGATCTATCCATTAGAACACCTAGGTTGTGTATTTTTAAAAAAAGGCTAAATGACTTTCATTATTGCCAATCCTCTTTTCTTTCCCTGCCCCCATTACAAAGAGAGAAAATATGCCATTTTTAACAAGTAAGTATGTATAATAAAGCAGAACAAATCCACACGTTACCCATGTTCAGAAGTGTATATCTCTTCTGCACCTTGAGTCCATCACTTTTCTGTCAGCATGTAACATGCTCCCCAGAGGCCCTCTGGAGACATAGTTGGTTATTTTGATCAGAGTTGTTAAGTCTTTCAAAATTGTTTTTCTTTTCTTTCTTTTTGGAGGCAATTGGGGGTTAAGTGACTTGCCCAGAGTCACACAGCTAGAAAGCTCCAGAGCTGGTGCTCTATCCACCGCGCCAGCTAGTTGCTCCCCAAAATAGTTTTTCTTTATGTTGTTCTTGTCCTTGTATAAACTATTCTTCCGGTTCTGCTTACCTTACTGCATTAATTCCTACCACCTGGGATTCTCTGAAATTGTCTCTTTCATAATTTCTTACAAAGCAATAATATTCTATTATATTCATGTACTAAGTTTGTTCAGTTGTTCCCCACTTGCTGGGCACCCCCTGAGATTTAGGTTTTTGGGTTTTTCAATCAAATCCCTGGAAAACCAGAAAGTTTTATTTTTCTTTTGATTATTTCCTCTCCACTATTATTCTCTTTTAGGGACAGCTAGGTGGCACTGTGGATAAAGCACCAGCCCTGGAGACAGGAGGACCTGAGTTCAAATTTGGCCTCACACACTCACTTGCTATGTGACCCTGGGCAAGTCACTTAACCCTGTTTGCCTAAGTTTCCTTATCTGTCAAATGAACTGGAGAAGGAAATGGCAAATCATTCCAGAATCTTTGCCAAGAAAACCCTAGATAGGGTCACAAGATGTTAGACATAATTAACAACTACAAATATTCTCCTTTTTAACTAACTCTCATCCCAGCTTGACTTGTTTCCTTTTTCAGTGTGATATTTCCACACCAAGCTGATGTGTGTGTGTGTGTGTGTGTGTGTACATGTGTATGTATGTATGTACGTGTGTTTTCAACTCTTCCTTGACCAGTTTAGATAAGACGAAGGTTCAGTTCATGCTGAACCCAAAATCTTCATTTAGTTCTCTCCTAATTATGAGACATTTCAGGTTCTACCCTCTTCTTCCTCCTTCTTCCTTTTCTGTATTACTATATTCCTTTTACCCTCTGTTCTCTTTCCCTTCTCAAAACTCTCAGAACCTATAGGTCCTCAGTTAAATATTTTTATTTAACTCTCAAAAAATCAAGACGTTATGGTTCTGAAGAGATCCTTGTTTCTTTTGCATTAGAATGTTTGCATGGCATCATCATTCATCTCCTTTCAATTGCTTAAATAAATTTACTTTTGGAATTTCCTACTCATCAACTGTGAATGACTTAGCTATTTTCAGCAATGTGATGATCTAAGACAATTCTGAAAGACTCGTGATGAAAAATGCTATCCACCTCCAGAGAAAGAACTGATGAATTCTGAGTGCAGATCAAAGCAGACTTTTAAAAAACTTTATTTTTCTTGGTTTTTTTTTTTGGTGGGGGGGGTGGGTCTATGTTTCCTTTCACAACATGACTCATATGGAAATATATGTAGAACCTATATCAAATTACTTTCTCAGTGAGAGGGGAAGAGAAGGAGGATAGGAGAGAATTTGGTACTCAAAAATTTAAAAAACAAATGTTAAAAATTGTTTTTACATGTAACTAGAAAATAGATACAATGCAGGAGCCATAAAAAAAAAAAAGAAATTTCCCACTTAGCTCTGGCTTTTTCATCAGATATACTTGAAAGACCACTGTTCCAATAGAGGTCCATTCTTTCCCCCACAGGACTATACTCAGCCTTTTAGGGTAAGTTATGTTGTGTTGTAAGCCTGTATCTTTTGCTTTTTAGAATAGTGTATTCCAAGCTCTCATTTTATTTATGGAAGAAGATTCCAGGTCTTGTGCAATCCTGACTGTTGTCCCTCGGTATTTGAACTGCTTCTTTCTGCATGCTTGCAGTATTTTTTCTTTGATACGAAACTCTGGATTTAGGCTATGACATTTCTGGGACTTTTCATTTGGGATTCCTTTCAGGAGGTGATTGGTGGGATTCTTTCTGTTTTTATTTTGCCTTCTGTTTTCAATAGGTATGGGCATTTTTCATTTGTAATTTCTTGAATATGGTGTCTGAGCATTTTTAATGTTGTGGTTTTTGATGAGTCCACCAATTCTTATGTGATCTCTTCTTGACCTGTTTTCCAGGTCGATTATTTGAAATATCAGATATTTTACATTTTCTTCAGTCTTTCAGTCTTTAGATTTTGTTTTAATATTTCCTGTCTGATGTAGTCATTGGTTTCTGTTTGGCTTATTCTGATTTTTAGGGAACCCATTACTTGGGTAAAGTTTACTCCTTTCTCTTATAAGCACCTTTTTCAGCTTCTAATTCTTTCTTTCAGAACTTTCATCTTTTGATCCATTTCTTCTAAGTATTCCCGCAGTTCTTGTTTGGGTCTCTGCTTGCAGTTATGGCATCATTCTCTCCTAGATTGGGATTTTGGGTATATCTGTATCTCCAATAGTTCTTTTATACCGGTGGGAGTTTTCATCTATTTGTGTCTTCAATTTTAGTTCCTGACCTGGGTCTTTGTGCTAGAATCAGGTTCCACTCTGTGCTGGGCTTTTGGGTGGGATGGACAGCCCTGTGTGGTCTTATTCCAGGCTCACTTGGGTTCTTTGGCTGGTGTCTGCCTGCTGGGTCTTTGAGGTTCAGAGAGCTGGATCTTTAGGACCCTCTATGGTATTTCAGGATGGAATTTCAGGGACTTTGGAAACCTGGGGTGTTTCCACACTTGTCCCGGAGATAGCTGCTCCCACCGGCTTCCAGGATTCCAGTGAAATGTCAGTGAAAACAGAGTCAGAAGATGGAGTGTCTTGTGAAAGGAGAACCCATCATTGGATTGTGGAACATGAGGCAGGGAAGGAGTAAGAGAGAAAAAGGGCTGGAAAACTAGGAAGTGCCAGGCTATAGATGGCATTAAAAGCTAGTTAGAAGATTCCATATTTGTTCTTAGAGGTAATAAAGAGCTACAGAAAATGACTGCTTTGGGGGGGATTGTGACTTGGTCAGACCCATCTGGAGGAAGAAGAAAGACTGCAATAGGGAGAAACTTGAGGTTCAAGTGAGATAACATAGGCAAAGGACTTTGCAAACTTGCAGAAATACACTGTAGAAATGCGCAATTATTATGGAAGTGAATGCTGAAAACGAAAAATAAATTAAAAAAAAAAGAAATGAGCAATTATTATAGTGGAAATGTGCTTCTGTGGTGTATCGCTAAGCTGGCTGAAATAACAGCCCATAACTGCCTTCTCACCACATAATGATGATTTTACATTGCATACAAAAGGTCATCTGAAGACCAATGCTCCAACGGACCTGGGAGATTTTGTTCTCTCTCTCTCTTGCAAGGCAGATACCTGCCCTAGGTGTGGCTGTTGGCCGAGTGCCACAGACCTAGGAAGTCTTGAGAGTTTAGCTACGAAGAAAGACTGGAGGCGTAAACAAATACTTGAGGATTTGCTCTGAGCCCTCGGCTGATAAACATTTTAAAATATGCAAATTCCTTTTAAAATTTGATGATCCATTTGTTTTTACTTTGCATTCATTTCCAAATCTCTCTTTCTCCCCTCTCCCTCCCCAGAAAGCTCTCTCCTCTCCCAGAGAATAAAAAAGAAAATGTGTGTGAGTGTGAAAGAGTTCAGCAAAATTAACCACATATCAACTGAGTCTGATAATATATGCAATGTTCCACATTTATTGTCCTCACCATCCCCCAGAAAAAAGATGGGAAGTGCGTTTTATCTACTCCCTGGGGTCAAACGTAGTCATTAAAATGACAGCTAAACACAGTATTCGTGAGCTGTCATGGTGGCAGAGTATCGATAGCATACATGTAGCAACATTCTAGGTACATCGTGGTTTTTTTTAATTGTTTTTTTTTTTTAGGGGAGGCAATTGGGGTTAAGTGACTTGCCCAGGGTCACACAAGTGGTGAGTGTTACATATCTGAGGCCAGATTTGAACTCGGGGTCCTCCTGACTCCAGGGCCAGTGCTCTATCCACTGTGCCACAAGGTACATTGTTTTACTTGATGGTAATTATTGCCCCACTTTTGAGACTCAGACTGATGAAATGACTTGCTCAGGGCCACACAGCTAATGGGGAATTAGAACCCAGTTCTGTCTGACTCTGGTTTTGGCTACCACCCTCTGGTGTTTCCCAATTGCTATTGTTGTTTGTGCTTTGTTCTCGACTTCAGGAAGATGAGTGATCTCTTTTCAGAAGGACCTTGTAATCTTGTGGTGGAGACAAGATCCATAAAGCAGTTAATGGATAACACAGTAGGACCCATATGACAGCCATGGTTTCTGGTAGAATCAAATTACTAAATTGTATGGTCAGCTAGAACTGAATGGTGGAGAATAAGAAAGTAGGATCATAGAGATGGGAGGGTCTTTGACTGTCTGACTCTTGGTGACCCCATTTGGGATTTTCTTGGCAAAGATACTGGAGTAGTTTGCCATTTCTGTCTCCAACTCCTTTTACAGATGGGGAAACTGAGGCAGACAGGGCTAAGTGACTTGCCTAGGGTCACACAGCTAGTAAGTGTCTGAGGTTAAATTTGAACTCAAGTCCTCCTGACTCCCCAAATGGTGTCACGGAAAGTCAGACATGATTGAAAATGACCAAACAACAACAGAATCTCCTGATTCCATGGCTGGTGCTCTATCCACTGCGCCATCTAGCTGCCCCAGCAAGAGGCAACATAGTGTAGTGGCAAGAACCCTGGGTTTGGAGTCAGGGGAACTGCATTCAAATCCTGACTTTGCTATTTCCTACCTATGTGACCTCGGCCAAGACACTTTCCCCTTTTGGAGCCTCATCCGTAAAATAAAGAGGGGGTGGGGTTTAGGCTACATGATTTCTAGGGTCATTCTCAGCTCAAAATGTGCCATCATCCTATCCTGATTTATCAGGAAGAACCCCGGTCAAGAAATCTGAACATGAATAGAATAAGATGCTAAATGAATTGCAGATTTCTCTAAACTTACATAATTTTAAAAGCAAAAGGCAACTTGTAGATCATCTAATCCAGTTCACTTATTTTATAGATGAAAAAGCAGGCCCAAGACCACACGGTTACCAAGTGACAGTTAATCTGTAAGCATTTATTAAGCACCTGCTATATGCCAGGTGCTGGGCTAAGCACAGAACTGGTGGTTGAACTTAGGGCTTCCTTTCTTGGATAGAAACTTCTTATTTGATTTTTTTTACCGTTATCCAGTGTCGCCAAGGGCCACAAGATCTGTTTTTCTGCCTTTTAAGAGGGTGTGATGCTTGTGAAGGGAGGACCCAGCTTGGACTAAAATGAACCAACCCCCTGAATCAGTCTTGGATGTAGGCCAGCCATGCTGATGACTCAGTCTGGTTTCTGCTGCAGGAATGCCTTGTGTTGAGCATACAAGGACACAGATGGTTCCTGTGGACCCTCGAAGTAGCAGCATATGGTCAGGAAATGTGGAGTGATTCATGTTTTGCCTTGTCTTAAAAGGTCAAATGGATGTGAAGTGGGAGGAGACGCCCTAAAGAGAGTATGAGGAAATAGTTGTGGCCTTGGACTGGAAGAAGAAGATCTTCTTTACTTTCAGAAACTTCCTTCTTCTTTAGGCTTGTTGGATTCATAAAATCCCGTTGCCTGTGGGGGTCATTGGATGTGAAAGAATGAATAGCAGAATAATGAGAAAAGACTGGCTATCCAAGTTTCTTTTGTGTTTTTAAAGTTTGGTCAGCCCATCAGCTAATCAGCAAATACTTATTAAGCACTGACTTCTTCAAAAACCCTATGCTAAATCTCTGTGGTTGTTCAGCTTCTCTGGGCTTCAGTTTTCTCATCTGAAGAGTGAGGGTGTTCTGGACTGGGCCTGACCCAGTCTGGTCTGCTAGCTTCTGTTTGATATTGGAATGAAATGGGACACTCAGGGATCAGCCAACAGTTAATTAAAGGAGATTTCTTCAGCCATAGGAAGGGAAAAATTGTTGACTGTATTGCTGTTGAGGGTAACACCACCTTCGCAGTTACCATAGTTCACAACCCTTAGCGTTATCCTCAACTTCCCTTGCACTTACTTCCCATATCTAATTTATCACTGAGTCTTGTTTCTTCCTTCATGATATTTCTGGCATCATTCCCTTTCTCTCCATTTCACACAGCTGCCGCCCTGTGTAGATTTTCATCGTCTTGCACCAGGACCATTGCAATAATTAGATTAAATGAGGGATTTGTCTCTCTGCTGCTGTCCGTCTCTCACTCAGTAGCCAAAGTGATCTTCTTAAAATATAGTTCTGACCATGTCAGGGACCCTTCCTTTGCCCTCATTCTCTACTCAGTAAACTGCAATTTATACAATTTATATCAAATACAAAATTATCTATTTTGCTTTTAAAAGCCCTTCACAGTTGGGCATGCTGGTGATGTATGACTCTAGTTTCTGCTGTCGGGAAGGTTGAGGCTGGTAGATTACTTGGACTCAGGAGTTCTGAGCTACAATAGGTCTAGAGGTGACTGGGTATCCTTACTAAGTCCTATACCAATATGGTGAGAGCAGGGGTAGAGGGGGTTCCTTGGAGCAGGGAGGGGGGGAACTAGCATGTGCCATAAGGAGGGGTCAGAAACAGCAGGTCAAAGCTTCCATGGCGGTTGGCAGTGAGATAGCGCCAATGTTTAATTAACATTTAATAGGGAAAGCCAATCTCAATGAATGGAATGCATGAATGATCCTATGAAGAATACATATCTTTGTACATATGGGTCCTTTTCCTCCTCTTCTGATCTCTGAAATTATATGCCTAATGGTCACATTACTAGGTCAAATGGTATACACAGTCAGTCTCTTCGTTCTAGGTACAGTAACTTGCCTAGAGGAAAATACAGATTTAGAATTGGGAAGGACGTTGGAGGTTGTTCTGGGTTTGGCCTGACTCTGGCCAGTCCTCAAGTAGTCTAGGTTCGATATTGGAACAAAATGGGACAAGCATAAGTCATTCAATGGTTAACCAAAAGATTTCCTTAGCATTAGAAGGAGAAGGATATTCAAAGTAATCTGGCTTAGATGTAATTTGTTTTGGCCTTAATTTGGTTCTCTTATTTTTTTGGTGGTGGAGGACCCTATGTCTAGATAGGATGATGATAGATATTGAGGACACCTTGAGTTTATTTAGCTGAGCAAAGCTCCCTTACTTGCTTTGCCCACTGGGATCCACCAGCTCAACGTATCCTGGCCCTCCACAGGTCTTCATCGTTGTTCTGTATTTAACTGATGAAGAAAGTGATGTCAGCAGTGTGAACCCTTAGTCCTTGGAGCCAACCAAGTTTCAAGGAATGTCCTAATAATTTATTTATTTACTTTTATTCATTCATTTATTTGTTCATTTATTTATCTATATTTTAAAATTTTTATTCATGCTTTTGGTCATTTATCCCATTGTTAGACTTTGAGGAGGGGGAGGGGGGAGAAGATTAGAATCAATACCTTGAAAAAAAAAAAAAAACAAACCTAACCTAACCTGTACTAGGGGTAGCCCAGACATCATCTTGCCCAGTGGCACCAGGTCAAGAAGACCAGGGATTTGAGCTCAGGTCCTTTGATGCTAAATGCAGCGCTTTTCCTGTTACACCACATTCACGTTTACCTAGTCCCAAAGCATTCCTCTCAATGGCCCTAGCTTTCACCCTGTAGTGAGCAGCAAGCTTTGGAAAATGTCTAAATGATGTAACAAATACTGTAGGCCAAGGTCAGTGTAATTGCAATCTGTCATGCCATGTTTTGTATATACTTCCGTTTCTCAAATGTGAAGTTGGTTGTGTTTTTACCATTCCATTTTAGAGATAAGGAAAGTCAGCTTCTGAGAAGTTAAGTAACTTGTTTGCAAATAGCTGTGATTCATAATGACTTATTTCTATAGGATTTATGTAGGACCTACACTGGCTCTGTGGGATAGGTAGTGCAAGTATTAGGATTCCCATTTGACAGATGGGAAAACTGAGGCTCAGTGAGAGTAAGGGATTTAGCCACGATCATATAACTAGCCTTAGACCCATTAATGGAACCTAGGTCTTCTGACTTTCATACTTGTGTCTTTTCTACTACACCATGCTACAGTTTAGGTAGAGAGGATGGTCTTCTAGTTTTTAAGATTTAATTTCAAAATCTGTTAGTTTTCAACTCTTATTTTAAATACTTTACTAGAAAGATTATTTTCATATGAAGAATATGTCGTACTGGTCTCCACAAAACATTTTGGGAGTTTTGTACATAATTCATCCGGCTTTGGCTATGACAAAAATGACTAGGATGAAAGGCTTTCCCCCCTGGTACACAGGGTTGTGTATGTACACACAGAATTCCAGAATTTGAGTATTAAAACGGATCTCAGTGGCTATCTCGTCCCACCCATACCTAAAAGGAATCCTGACAAATGGACTTCCAGGCTGTGCTGGAAGACTTCAAGAGTCTGTGACCTTTTGAGGTTGCCTGTTCCATTTTTCAGCTGTTTTAGTTGTTTTCTTTTTGTTCAGTCATTTCAATCTTTTTGTGACCCCATTTGGGGTTTTCTTGGCGGAGATGTTGGAGTGGTTTGCCATTTCCTTCTCCAGCTCTTTTTACAGATGAGGAAACTGAGGCAAGCAGAGTTAAGTGACTTGCCCAGGGTCACACAGCTAGTAAGTGTCTGAGACTGGATTTGAACTCTTAAAAGATGAATCTTCCCGACTCCAAGCCTGGTGCTCTGTGCACTATGGCGCCACCTAGCTGCATTTTGGTTCTCATGGGAACTTAAATTTGATCATTATCATTTCCACTCCTGGTCTCTAGTTGTCCCTTCTCCACATACTTGAAAACAGCTTTTATGTTTCTCCCGAGCCTTCTATTCTTCAGCCTCAACATGCCTGATTCCTTCAGATGATACCCAGATCACGTGGCCTCAAGGCTCTTCCCCATTCTTCTGCCCTCCTTTCCAGCTTATTAATCCAATTAATTATTTTTAATATATAATTTTAATTTTTAATAAATTAAATAAATTTAACTTTAATATATAATTTTAATAATTAATAATCAATGAGTTATTAATGTTGTTAAACCATAGGGATGCCCAGAATAGAACACCATGTTCTAGGTGGGATCTGACCTCCTTGGGGCAGAGTAGAGCAGGATTGTCATCTGCTTACTGCTAGAACCTGTCCTTTTTTTTTTTTTTTGCTAGGCAGTAGAGTTAAGTGACTTGCCCACAGTCACACAGCTAGTAAGTGTTAAGTGTCTGAGGTAGGATTTGAACTCAGGTCCTCCTGACCCCAAAGCCAGAGATCTATCTACTGTGCCATCTAGCTGCCCCAGAACCTATCCTCTTCATGTAGTTTTCTTGGCTACCACCATGACTCATCATGAGTTTGTAGTGCACTAAATCTCCTAGTTCTTCTTCAGACAGATTGCTGTCTATCCATGCCTCTTCCATCTTGTTCTTATGAAACTGATTTTTCAAGTCAAGATTTTACATTTATCCCTATTGAATTTCATTTTCAAGTCCCATTCTCTAGCTTATGGAGAGCCTTCTGGATCCTGACTCTGTCATCCAGGGTGTTGATCAGCCCCCCCCAGCTTAATGTCCTCTTCAAATTTGATGAACGTGCCATTTCTGCTAAAAATTTTAAATGCCACAGATCCATCACTAGGGTACTCTACTAGAGACCTTCTGTCGTGTTGACAATGAGCTATCGGCAGCCAATTGTGTTATTGTTTGGTCCACATCTCCCCATATTCTCCATGAGAAGAAAACACTGTGGTAAAATCTAGGCAGACTAGACCCACAGCATTCACCTCATCTACCAGTATATAATGCTGCCCAAAGGAAATACAGTGAATCTGGTCCGACTTGTTTGTGATGAAACCATGCTAGTTTTTTGGTAACCGTTGCTCCCCTTTCTAGATGTATTCCTAATACAATCTTGAAATAATAACAGCTAGTGTTTATATAGCACTATAAAGTTTGAAACTAAGGCAGACAGAGGCCAAGTGACTTGGTCAGGGTCACAGAGCTAGTAAGTATCCGAGGCTGAATTTGAACCCAGGTGTTCCTGACTCCAGGTCCAGTGCTCTGTGCACTGTGGTGCCACCGAGCTGCCGCTAAGGTGAGATCAATGCCAGAACTAATAAAGATCTTCAGATTAAAGTAATGACAAAGAATCCAACTCTTGTTACAAGAGTTGCTTTTGCCAAACTGAGATAAAAGACTGAGAATCTTACCCAAATCTGACGTCTCATTGGCTCACCCAAAGAACATTAACGATTTCGTTATTGATTCCTCCCCTCCCCCCTTTTGATTTGGAGCAAGTGATTGAGAAGAAGACATGTCAAAATCCTTCCATCTCATTACAGTTGAACAAGGGCTGGATTTGGAGTGAGAAGGCCTGCCTTCAAATCCCAGTTTACCCACTGACAACCTTTGTGACCTTGAGCAGGTTATCTCTCTGATGTTCAGTAAGAAGGATGGTCTCAAAACTATAAAGAGATTGAGTCTATTTTAGAAGAAGAAAAATGATCTTTTTTTTCTTTTGTTCCTATAAATTTCCTAAGGCTTTTTTTCAGTCTACTCGGTTGAACAGAAAATGAACTGTATTTTTCTCCATGCTGCTTTGCTTATGTGTGTGTGGTATTAGCGATAAATGTCAGGCAGATGACGGCTGTATGGTTTGCTTGTGTGATGGGAAAGAACATTAGATCTTATTCCTGTCAGACTGGAAAAAGGATTTCTTCTCATTCTGCTTTGGGTGTGGTGATCTATTAAGATGGCTAACATTTCATTGAGAAGATTTATTTTTTAAGGCAGAACAAACTTTTGAACTAGTTTTCTTTTTTAAAATAAACAAATGTAGCTTTTATTTAATACTCTAGCTTATAATAAAAAAAATAATAGTTAAGCAAAACAAAAAGTCACGTGGACCATATGGGCAGGGAGGGAGTGTGGTACAATGGGAAGAAGGCTGCATTTAGAATTGAAAGACGGGGTTCAAATTCTGACTCTGCTGTTTGCTGCTTGTGTGGCCTTGGGTAAGTCACTCCTCTTCAGTCGACTTTAGTTTCCTCATCTCTGAAGTGAGAGGGTTGATCTCTGATGTCTGTCCCAGCTCTAAATCACTGGTGCTATTTCTAACAGAGAATGCCTCATTCTGTCCTCATAGCCCATCACCTCTCTATTGAAAGGAGGGAGACATTTTATTTTTAGTCTTCTTGGGTCAACGGTGGTCATGGATGGCGTGGATCTGAGAGAGGGGAGACATTTTATCTTTAATATTCTTGGGTCAATGGTGGTCATGGATGGCGCGTATCTGAGAGGAGGGAGACATTTTATCTTTAATCTTCTTGGGTCAATAGTGGTCATGGATGGCGTGGATCTGAGAGAGGGGATACATTTTATCTTTAATCTTCTTGGGTCAATGGTGGTCATGGATGGCGTGGATCTGAGAGGAGGGAGACATTTTATCTTTAATCTTCTTGGGTCAGTGGTGGTCATGGATGGCGCAGATCTGGAGGAGGAAGACATTTTATCTTTAATCTTCTTGGGTCAATAGTGGTCATGGATGGCGTGGATCTGAGAGAGGGGATACATTTTATCTTTAATCTTCTTGGGTCAGTGGTGCTCATGGATGGCGCAGATCTGAGAGGAGGAAGACATTTTATCTTTAATCTTCTTGGGTCAATGGTGGTCATGGATGGCGTGGATCTGAGAGAGGGGATACATTTTATCTTTAATCTTCTTGGGTCAATGGTGGTCATGGATGGCGTGGATCTGAGAGGAGGGAGACATTTTATCTTTAATCTTCTTGGGTCAATAGTGGTCATGGATGGCGTGGATCTGAATTCTGACAGCTTTTAATTGTATTCTTTTTGTTTTTGTGGTCACTGTGTATATTGTTGTTCTTACTTGCTCATACAGGGCTTCCCATGTGTCATTGAATTCCTCATGTCTGCCATTTCTTACACTGTGATAATATTCCATTATGTTCAAATACTGCGTTGTTCAGCTCTTCCTCATTTGGTGGACCTTCCAATGTGTTACCGTTTTTTCAAGTCACAAAGAGTCCTGTTTGTATGTTTTGGTGTTTATGGGAACTTTCCCCTCTGGCTTTGATCTAGTAATGCTACTCTTGGTCATATACTCCAGTGAGGTCAAAGAATGGAAACAGAGTTCAAAGAGAGTCTAACTCAAGGAGGTCAAAGGTCACAAACAGGTTAGATGCCTTTTTTTCCCCAGCACAGTTGCATGGTTGACACCACCGTCCGTCCACTGATCCATCTGTACTCTTCTCTCTCCCTCACTCCTCTTCCCCAGGATCCAGCCAATTCCACCTCACTGTCTCTCAATTCCATCCCCTTCTCTTTATTCACAGTCACCACCCTGGTCCATACCCCATCACCTTTTGCCTGGAGTATTGCTATAGCCTCCTAACTGATCTTGCCTCCACACCTTCCTGGCTGCAGTCCATCTTCCACATGGCTGCAACACTGACATTTTTAAAACTCAGATCTCCCCATGTCCCCTTGCTACTCAAAACCCCCCACCCAAAACAGCTTCAGTGGTTTCCAGGAGAAAATACAAACTCCTCAGCCTGGCATTTAAAGATTTCTATAATGGGACTTATTGCTAAGTTCTTTCAGTTGTTTCCAACTTTTCATGACCCCATTTGGGGTTTTCTTGGCAAAGATCCTGGAATGGTTTGCCATTTTGCCAAAATCTAGCTCATTTTTACAGATAGGGAAACTGAGTCAAACAGGGTTAAGTGACTTGTTAAGTCACCCAGCTAGTAAGTGTCTAAGGGTGGATTTGAAATCATGAAGATGAGTCTGATTACAAGCCCATCGCTCTATCCACTGCATCACCTACCTCCAGGCTTATTTCATTTTATTGTCCTTCACAAAATCTTTGTTCCAGTCCGACTGGCCTGTTAACTCTTCTTCATGTATAGTATTCTACCTCCTGCTTTCATGCTTTGCCCCCTGTATCTGGAACACACTTTTTTTTTCTCTTAGAATGCTTAGCTTGCCTGAAAGCACAGCTCAGGTGGTATTTCCTTCACGAGATCTGATTTTCCCCATCATTAGTCATACTATATATGGTTTGTATTGGCTCAGTTATCATCTCTATGTGGATGATCTGACACCCCCAAACTACAGCACTTTTGTACTAGTTATTCAGTCTTAATTCTTCTCCTGAATTCTAATCCAGCCTCCCTAATTGCCTGTTGGACAGTCCTGTAGGCATCTCAAATTCACTTTGCCCAAAGCAGATCTCATTGTGTTTCTCCTTGTAAATCCTCCCTTCTTCTGAACTTGTTTATTATGGGCTCAGGCATCACCAGCCTTCTGGTAACCTGGGTTTGCTGCTACACTGGTATCCTTGACTTCACTCCCTCATGCCACATAGTGAATCCATGACCCAATTCTGCAATTTCTCCTTCCACAGCATCTCTTCAGTTTGTCCTCTCCTCTCTACTCAGTCCCTAGTCAAGGTGAGGCCTTCATCACCTCTTGCCTGGTCTGTTGTGGAGATCTCCTAATTGATCTTTCCACCTCAAGCCTATCCCTTCTATTCTTCCTTCACATAGCTGCCAAAGTGACTTGCCTAAAATACATTTCTGATCGTCTTCACTTTCCACAACAAATTCTAGTAGCTCCTTGTTGAATGAAAAAATGAAAACAAAACCAAACCAAACCCAAACAGGTATTACATGCTTACTTACCACTTATTTACTTACTTACCACTGCATTAATAGTTGGGATACAAATGCAAGAAAGCAAGATGGCTCCTGGCCCCAAGGGACATACATTCTAATAGGGAAACACAATACATATCTGAGAATGGTAGCCAGGAAGGGGTGGTTGGGGTAAAGGGGGAGGAAATGGTTATTGGAGCCATAGGGCAAATGACTTTTCTAGGAATGGTAGTGTTGGCTTGATTGTTGATTTAGAACTAAGAGCTTGGAAGAGGATGGGCTTTGAGTCTGGGTTGGAGGTAGAGCCTAGAACTGGGGTGTTATGGTAGGGAAATAGCCGGGAAATGTGGAAAGCCCACCATGGGATAAACCCAAGTGACTACCTAAGCAGTCAGAGTCCAGGGTCACAGTGGTGGGAGCATGGAGGCTCTTTAGGTTAAAAAATCAACTCCTCTGTTTGAAAAGTGAATCTCTTCACAACCTGGCCCCTTCTTCCCTAATTGTTTTTACACTTTACTCCCTTCTTTGTCCTCTGTGTTCCAGACACACGGCCTACTCAATATCCTGTACCCACAATACTTTAGCACCCACCTCTGTGTCTTTGTGTTGGCTGACCCTGCAATGCATTCCTTCCTCACCTTTATCTTTGGGAGTCCCTGGCCTTCTGTAAGACTCTGATCCCCTTTCCTCTTGAAGCTTTTCCTGGTACCCCCAGTTCCTAGAGTACCCCCTCCTTAAACTGCCTTGTATTCATTTTTTATGTGTTGTTTATAGGCTTACATGGATACCTGTTGGCTCCTCCTTTAAAATGTAAACCCCCTGAAGGCAGGGATTGTTTTACTTTTGTCTTTGTATCACCGTCCTTAGCACAATACCTGGCATATAGTGTCACTGGTGAAAGATGAAAAAACTCAGGAAACAAAGGTTTGAACTTCTGAGCATAGTGATTTATTAAGCAATGCATGCCAATTGCTCAAGAAATCGGGACCAGGCCCCTCAGCTTTGACACTGGACCCCAAGTACAGGGGGAGACCAGTTTTTGTATGTTAAAAACAATCAAGTAAGGCCATTTAATTAAAAGAAAACAATTAGCCAGGATACAAAATTAGGCAATATGATTTCTAATTGGAGGAAAAATTAGGACCCTTCCAAGTTAGGAGCGGGGAGTGTGAATAGGTACAGTTCCTTGAAATCAGTGTCCCACTCCCCTCAGGTGTCTGTAAACAATCAGTGGAACATAGAAGCAATAACTGATCAATGCAGATAAGACATATGGGCTTGCTTGAGATGGATAATTGTGAGAAAACTCCTTGCAATCAGTGTTTGGATCTGACTGGGTTTCTGGTCAGCATAACCTAGGTCCTTAGCTAAGGGTCTCTAAAGAGCAGATAGAGGTGGTCCAGTTTTCCAGCCATGCAGTGCTATATTCAAACAATGTAGTAAGATTTTCTCCCAGTTCTCCCAATTGAATAGTTTTCTCACAAGACAGAAATTGGACTAGACCCATAATTTAAGAGAAAGGAAGGGAACTAGCTCCAGAATGGAGTCATAAGATGGAGTCAGTGTGGTTCACCCAATTCCCACAATCCCTTGCTGTTGTAATCCCCTCAATTCCCTTAACAGTAAACACTTAATGAATACTTTCTTTTGATTGATTTTATGTGTAGATGTAGAAGGTAAGCTCCTTGAGGGCAGGACCTCTTGTTTTTGCCTAGTACAGTGCCTTGCACATAGTAGATACTCAAATGGTTCTCTATTCAGCACTGCTATTTTCAAGGTGACAAAAGTTTGTTGTTTTGAACACAGTTTATTTCTTTCTCCTCTCATTTTTAAGGTTTCATGTTTTGGGTTTAATATGGGTTTGCTTATGGTGTTCTGGTTCCTAATGCTTGGTGGAAATAGGCTTGATTCTGGACTCTTAGAAAACCTGATGAGTAGTCCAAATTGGAGACTTTAACTATAGGATGTTAGCCATGAAAACTGTCACTCTCATTGGGACTTACACAAATATGATAAGCAATCTAAAATTTGCAGATGAGTGATTCTAGATGTCCTGGCTTGCTTCTCCTTAGAGAAAGTCAAGGCAAAAATATAACTTGTGGGAAAGTGAGAATCATGATTAACATTTTTTTCTCTTTAGGGTTGTAGACTGAGCAAAATGGATTGTTTCCCTTAAGCCATTTGTGTTTTTCTTTGAGATTGTTAGTGTAATCCTGCTCCAATTAATAACAGTCACAGATGGCCTACATATTTCTGTTGAATCAATCAAAAGTGAAGTAGGTGTCAGTTAATCCTTAGTGAGTTTGAAATTGGAAAGGGCTTGGGCCATTGGATGAAAGCAGATGATGCCTGGAAGGACATCTCTTGTGATGGGGAAAGAATAAGATACACCACTGGGTCTACCTATAACACCACAAGCCAGTCTACCATTTTGGATTACAGGGTACATGAGTGGAAAGTGGCAAAGGCAGAGCTTGGACCTTGGGGTGCTACACTCCATTCCAGTGTTCTTTCTCTTTCCTATGAGATAAGAAAGAAAGAAACAAGGATTGATTAAGCCCTTACTAAGTGCCAAACACTGTGCTAAATGCTTTACAAATATTTTCTCACTTCATCCTCACAACAACCCTGGGAAGGAGGTGTTATTGTGATGCCCGTTTTATAGATGAGGAAACTAAGGCAGATAGCAGTTAATTGAGGTGTCTACGATGACATAGCTCTAAGTATCAGAAGCCAGATTTGAACTCAGGTCTTTCAACCTTCATCCCAGCACTGTGTCTGCTGTGCCACTTAGGAAGGTAGGGAAGCCAGATCACAGATTAAATAATTTTTAGTAGAATAAGATAGCCCCCCAGGAGGATACTATATTTGGTGTTAGGTGACGTCTCTCAAAGGAAACCTTCATTTTGATTTTTTTCTTGTGTGAAAGCCAATTTTGAGGAGTACCTCCTAACAACGTGGGCAGCTGTTTTCTTAGTTGGGGGAAGCAGCTTGGTGTAGTGGAAAGACAATGGACTTGGAGTCAGGAGAGATCTGGATTTGAATTCTGCTCTTGACCTTTAGTTTTGATCCCTGAAACCTTGCAAGATATCTTGTGGTTTATGGGCTAGATTTTTTAAAGGAGAGAGCTCTCACTGATTGGCCAATAATAGGTCCCAGCCCAAGCCTCACTTGGTCATCCTTTGGGTTTGATGGCTCAGAGTGAATGTAATTAGTAATTGTTTCTGTTTTAGCCCCAAACCCTAAGGGTCTTCCCCTCCCAGATTGACTGTTTTTGTTTTTGTTTTTGTTTTTTTTTTGGACTAGGTAAAAGAGGCCATTCTTTACCTCATTTCTTACCTAGGCTTAATCTCTTGAATTCACGTTGCCTCAGGCAAACTGAGACCTGGGAAAGACCTTACCTTAAGCAGGCCATGGTTTTCCATTGCATCTAGGGCCATCTCCAGTCCTTCTGATCTATGACCTGCCACTGGACCCAGATGGCTTAGGAGACAGTGAGGCTGGTGACTTTGCACAGCCGTCCCTCACTTAAATCCAATTCACTTGCAAGTCATGATGTCACCTTCCTGATGTCATTGGTCCTCTTTGAAAAAAGGACAAAAAACAACAACAGTGTCAAATAAAAAAGTATTAAAAATATTAAAATAATAATAGCTAATAGCTAGCATTTATATAATGCTTTGAGGTTTGTAAAGTGCTTTACAATCATCTCATTTGATCCTGTGTGGTAGGTACTATAATTGGCACCATTTTACAGATGGGGAAACTGAGACAGAGGACAAGTTACTTGGCCCAGGATTGCATAGCTATTGACTGTCTGAGGAGGGAGTAAGGAAGCATTTATTAAAGCACCTGTTATGTGCCAGGCACCGTGCTAAGTGCCTTTTACAAATATTATTGCATTTGATCCTTATACAGCAGGTCTGGGAGGTAGGTACTATTATTATCCATATTTTACAGTTGAGTTTAAGGGGGAAAATAAAAGGATCATAAGTCTGGAATTGGGAGGGTCATCCGTGGCCCTATAGTCCAACCTCCCTAATTTTACAGATGGGGAAACTGAGGCCCTCAGAGAAGGGAAGTGCATGAGGTCACACAGGTAGCAAATATAAGAGGTGACCCCATTTGGAGTTTTCTTGGCAAAGATACTGGAGTGATTTGCCATTTCCTTCTCCAGCTCATTTGACAGATGAGGAAACTGAGGCAGCTAGAGGTTAAGGAACTTGCCTAGGATCACACAGCTATAAGTATCTGAGGACAGATTTTGATTTAGGTCTTCCTGACTCCCGGTCCAGTGCTCTACCTACACTAGTTGTATGGTCTGGGATAAAGCCATTTTATCTGCCCATTTCCTTATTTATAAAATTGGGCAAAACAGCTAGCGATACCTGTAATACCTCCCACCTGGGAGTGTTGTGGGTATCAGATGGCATAATCTGTGTGAACCTTGTAAGCTTACACATCCTCTGAGATCTGTTAGTGTTGGGTTTTTGTTTTTTTTGTTTTTAACTTCTGGTTCAGTCCTGCTAAATGGGGATTTTTTTGTGTGGAGGATGAAGACTAATTCAGGTTCCTGTTGGGGAGTTAAAAATGTTCTGCTGAATGGGCCCGTGGAAAAACAAGTTTTGTTTTTGGTGTTTTATTTTAGTTTTTGCTAAAACAATGAGTCCTGTGATATTTAAGAGGATGGGTAGCTTTTAGTGAAGGAGAAGTTTTATGTCCAGAGCTGAGTGGTGCAAAGTCTCCCTTGGCACAATACCAGGTGGGTCACCCCCATTCTGAAACTGTAGTCATTAGCAGGAAGGATGTTAAGTGGAGTCAGCTGCGTTCACTGACATTGTCACCCGAAAGATCACCCCGATGTTGCTCAAGCCAGGCTTGGCACAGAAGGGAGTTGGCACGTGCCTGGAGCTGGTTGCTAAGAGATGGGTCACCCAGGTGGGCTCTTTTCAACTTCCTCCAAGGAAATTTGGATTTCTGATTTGGGGGGCTGGGGTGGGTGCTGTGTTACACCTGATACATAGTAGGTACCTTATAGGAGCTTGTTGAGTTGAGTAGATGCACTTTTGGAAGATGGTTGGTGGTTTTCCAGATGAGGCCCTTGTAAGGGGCAGGTAGATGGTGAAGTGGATAAGCTCCAGCCTTGGAGTCCGGAGGACCTGAGTTTAAAACCTGCCTCAGACACATGACACTTACTAGCTGTGTGACCCTGGGTGAGTCACTTAACCCCGATTGCCTTACCAAAAAGGCCAAAAAAAAAAAAATGCCAGATGAGGCCCTTATGAATGCAAATAAATAGAGGGTCACTAGTACCTCATCTGGAGAAATGGATTCAAATAGACAGGCCTGGGGCTGTCTGCTCTCTCCATATTTCAGTGAGGGGCTTGGTTATTCATCTAACATTAAGGTACTATTAGAAATTTTAGTCATGGAAAGAAGCCTTGGGCATGTGTTTTAAAAGAAAATTTGAAAAAGACATCTAGCCGTGTATCTATGTATGTCTTTCTATCACATATCAATATGTACATACCCATATTGACAGGTAGATTTATATATATGTATATATACGTGTATATATATATGCATATATGTGTATATGTGTTTCTATATGTATATACATTGTTGATAAGTTGTTTCAGTCATGTCTGACTCTAAGTGACCCTATTTGAGATTTTCTTGGCAAAGATACAGGAGTGGTTTGCCTTGTGTATATGTATTTATATTTATATTTCAATCTATATCTACGTCTCAACTAGGTGGTGCAGTGGATGGAATACCCAGCCTGGAGTCAGGAAGACTTATCTTAACCCTGTTTGCCTCAGTTTCCTCATCTGTAAAATGAGCTGGAGAAGGCAATGGCAAATCACTCCATTATCTTTGCCAAGAAAACCCCAGAAGGGGTCCTGAAGAGTTGGACATAACTGAAAAATGACTGAACGACATGCATACGCACACATATACTTACATGTGTGTATTTTGCAGTACCTCTTAAAAATCGCCCCTTAGAGGCATGGGATCACAGCTCATGAGCTGGAAGGGACGTCAGAAGTCATCTCGTCCAACCATCTTTCAAGGAGAGGTCCAGAGGTGGGGTGACTTGCCCAAGATCTTATAAGTGATAAATAGCAGAGTCAGGATTTGAACTCAGGTTCTACCCTGTGACAGGGTTAGCCCTTCAAGTTCATTACTCCTTTTTACAGCATTGCCAATTACTTGGTAGCTAGAGGTTATACGTGAAAGTAGAGTGAGAGAATAAAAAATGAATAAATAAAAAAGCTTTTATTAAGCTTAAGTACCAAGCACTTTGCTAAATGAATACAAAATGGAAGGCAGGCCCTGCCCTTTAGGAGCTTACATTCGAATGGGGGAGATATCTGGGGAGTGGTGGCTAGGAAGGGGTATTTTAGTTTAGAAGTTATGGAGATGGTGAGTGGAGCCATTGGGAAAGAGATTGATCCACCTTTAACGGAATTAATAAGAGCTGGCTTGATTTATGTATATAGCTTATTGGGTTCACAAAGCAATCCTGTTTGGTATATTTAGAAAAATGGTGAAGACCTTTTTCTTTCTCAACCTATGTTCTTGAAAAGTCACTCAATGAGTAATTGATGGAATGACTGAATTTTTTTTCTTTTTTTGCACCCCTGCCCACTCCTCACCTTTTGTGTCTTTAGTACCTTGTCTTGTAGGTGAAAAACTTAAAAGGGCAATATTTCCATTAAAAAGAAAGGAAAACCTATAGAAATGGGGAAAAGTCAAAATAAAAAGATCTACTTATTAAGGGATTAAGTTTTTGCTTGCTGAAAAATTGAGAATGAACTTTAAGGATTTAAAAAATTCTGTGTGTTTCCAAAGGGGAGACAGAATGGCCTAATGGATAGATAGAGGGTTATTGTGAGTGTCAAGAATCAAGCATTTATTTAGCAACTACTATGTGCCAGGCACCATGCTAGCTAGGTTTGGGGGGAAAAAAAGGCAAAAAAGAAAACAGTCCCTGAGAGAAGTAAATACAGGGTTAATGTGTGTGTGTCTGTGTGTGTGTGGGGGGGGAGGGATGGGGTTGAAGACAGAGCCTCTGAAAGTCTCAAAATTCAACTGAAATAACTAAGCTAATAGCTTAAGCCTAGCTGCTGAGCCTAAGATTAATTGTTCACATGCCAACTGAGTAGAATATATTATGATTTTTGTTAAGATAGATACAAATATTTCCTGGTTTTTTTTAAACAAAATTTCATTTGTTTGCATTTCTGTCTGTATTTTGCAACATCTATCTCATCTGAGAGTCCTTGACTCTATATGTTACTAATTTATTAGGACACAACACCAGAAACGTGTGTCTGTCGCCTTTTCGCTTGAGGTTATGGGAACACTCTAGTCTTTATTTGTAACTTTATAGTAAGCTTTGTGGTTGAAGGGAATTGCTTAGAATCATTTTAGAGGCCTCATGGAAAAGTACGTTAAGCCCTGGAACTTCCTTGTAAGTCGAGATTCTTGACGCATAAAGGAAAATCAGTGCTGGTTAAACTTGCAAATAATTACTTGATGAATGAATATACTTCCTCAATACAATGCAGAGTGATTCAGTTTATTTGCTTCAGCAAGGTGTGTGTGTGTGTGTGTGTGTGTGTATGCATGTGTGCATGCCTGTGTGTGCATGCTTGTGTGTGTACATGCCTGTGTGTACATGCTTGTGTGTGTGTGTGTGTGTGTGTGTGTGTGTGTGTGTGTAAGGCTGAGGGAGTCAGGAAAGGCTTCACGTAGAAGGTGGCCCCTGAGCTGAGCTTTTAAGGAAGTCAGGGATTCTAAGAGGCGGTGGTGAGAAAAGGGAAGCATTCTGGGCATGGTGGGGTATCCTCTGCAAACAAAGGCTGCAAGACCTGGGTTCCAATTCTACCCTTGACCTATACTAGCTATATACTAATGTGACCCTGCAGCTGCTAGGTGGCTCAGTGGCTAGAGCTCTGGTCCTGGAGTCAGGAGGACCTGAGTTCAAATCCCACCTTAGATATTTACTAGCTGTGTGACCTTGGGCAAGTCCCTTCACTGTCTTTGCTTCAGTTTCCTCATCTGTAAAATGAGCTAGGGAAGGAAATGGTAAAGCATTCTAGTATCTTTGCCAAGAAAACCCCAAATGAGGTCACGAAGAGCTGGACACGATTGAACACCACAGCACAGTATCACCCTGGGCAAACATACTGAGCCCTGTGAGTACCCCATAGAACTCTCTAAACCTCTAAATTATAGATGATTTAATGAGCTGTATTGGTAGAAGAGTTTTTTCAGGGCCTTTATTTGATCAGACTTGGGTGTTAACATGCACTAAAGATAATCTTGTGAAGAAGGTCTAAAAACTTTGTATCAGGGCTTTATGCCAACAGTCTTTGGAGTCATTCCCAGTGCTGGGCTGAGTTTCTTCACCTAAAGAAATTTCACTGTGAACAGTCATATCCCTTTGAGCAAATGATTTTTGGTGCATGTGCTGGTTGCCTTGGCCAATCAGCTTCCTACCCCTTAAACGACTTATAGCAGTCTGCAGGCAGGATGTAGGTGAAGGCTGTCCGTGAAAGACAGAAATGTGTTTATCATCTGCCATGATCCTTTCGAGCTAAGCTTTTAAAAGTGAAGACTAGACTTTATCTTCTCATGAGCTTTGTGGATTGATTCCTTACTTAATAATGGATTTCTGGTTCCTGTAATCTGGCCTCATTCCACCTTGTAGTCCATGTGTTTAAGCCTCCTGTGGGAGCCTGTTTGTTCTTTGTGTGTGTGTGTGTGTGTGTGTATGTCTCCAGAAATCTCATTCAGTCTCTTACACTTGAAACAATCTTCATCCTTCTATAAGTATATATCATCTTCTTCGGTTAGACTGTAACTTTCTTGAGGAAAAAGACTATTTTTGTTTTTGTGTTTGTATGGCAGAAGGGAGAATTTATAGCAGCATCCAGTGGACCATTGCAGATGTAATGGAGGTTGTGTGTAGGGCCTTAGTGGGCTTTAAGATTTGAGGGGTGGGCCATGACCGGAAAGCTTTGGTAGCACTGTGTGATGGAAAGAATGTTTGAGATGGTTTCAGAGGACAGAAGATTGAACATATTTCTACAACTTAGGGTGACCTTGATCACATTACTTCATTGCTCTAGGCCTCAGTTTCGTCATCTGTAACACTGACAGGATTTAACTAAATGATCTCAGGTTCCCATCACAGTTTTAGAAAGAGTAGTGATTAAGTTGGAGAGCATTCCAAAGAAGGCAACCTTTTAAGATGGTGGACCAGAGGGAATGTCAGATGAGGCTTGATTGAAGGAACCAGCAATGTTAAGCCTGGAGAAGAGTTGGGGAGGGATAGAGAGGGTGGGTCATGATAGGTATCTTCATGTTTTTGAAGAATTGTCAGGTGAAAAAGGGACAAGATGTGTCTGGTTTGGCTAGGGCAGAACTGGGAGTAATACCTACAAATTGCAAAGGGGCTGATTTAGGCTT
Organism: Vombatus ursinus; assembly: GCF_900497805.2. Lineage (NCBI taxonomy): Eukaryota > Metazoa > Chordata > Mammalia > Diprotodontia > Vombatidae > Vombatus > Vombatus ursinus. The sequence goes on from NW_020951112.1 coordinate 81,417, forward strand.
CCCAGCAACCAGAACAACATGGCCATGTGGCATGCCAATGGTGGCTTTCTTCTCAGTGGAAATCTTGAAGTAGAATCCATATTGAGCACTTATTGGGTATTCAGTTCAGTCCAATAAATATTTTTAAGTACTTACTATGTGCCAAGCACTGTGCTAAGCCCTGAGGATATAAATAAGAAAAAAGAAACAGTTCTCAGGAAGGTTATGGTCTAATGGAGGAAGTTGGAAAGGGAAGGGGCAGCCACCAGGGAACTTCTGGCCCAGGAGCATGTGGTTTTGTGGAGTTAAAACCAAACAGTTTTAATCCCTCCTTCCCTCCACTCTCCCCGCCTCCTGCTACCATGGGCCTCCATTTCCCCGTGCTCAGGAGAACTCTGTGTCTTAGCAGCCCCCCCAGCAAGATGCCCCCAGAAAGGGAGGTGATGGAATTAAACCACATCCAATCATTGGAAGATTTGGGACCTCATTGGAAATTGATATTGTTGGATTACCAAATGTTAGGAAATCTACATTCTTCGCTGTCCTAACAAAGAGCCAAGTAGTGGCAGAAAACATCCTATTCTGCACTCTTGCTCCTGATGAGAGTTGAGTACCCATGCTAGATGATAGAATTGATCCTTTTTTGTGCCAATATCGCAAACCTACAAGGGGTGGGGAACCATCGTCCTCAAGGCCACATGTGGTTCTCTAGGTCCTCAAGTGCGGCCCTTTGACTGAATCCAAACTTCACAGAACAAACCCTTTTAAAATAATAAGTTTGAGGATCTCGAGAGCCACCTGTGGGCTTGAGGCCGCTGGTTCCCCACCCCTGCAAAATGCCAGTCTTCTTGAATATAGTTGATATTACTGGCCGTATGAAAGGATCTCATGCTGTCCAGGGGCTAGGAAATGCCTTTTTGTCTCATATAAGCACCTGCAATGGAATCGTTTATCAAATGCAGTCCTTTGAAGATGATGACCTCACACATCGAAAAGGGTGTGGATCCTAGTCAAGACATAAAAGTAATACATGAAGAACTTTGACTTCCAGATGAGGAAATAATTATGCCATAATAGATACACTAGAAGAGGTGGGTGTGAGAGGAAGAAACAAGAAATTAAACCTGAATATGATGTAATGTGAAACTAAAAAGGTTGGTTAATAATTCCTAATTATATTATTAATCATTAATAATCGATTAAGATAGTAATAATAATAGGTGACAAGAAACTTGTACACTTCTATCATGATTGGAATGACAACGAGATCAAAGTGTTGAATCAAAAGCAACGATCGATCCACTTGGTTAACCTTTCTCAAAAGGACTACTCAAAAGATTGCCGCTGGACCCGGATGGCTCTGGAGGACAGTGAGGCAGGTGACTGCGCACAGCCTCCCTCACTGAAATCCAATTCATTTGCAAGTCATGGCTTCACCTCCCTGATGTCGTGGTCTTCTTTGAGAATGAAGGACAAACAACAACGTTAGAAAGAAAAACAAATGGTTGATACAAATTAAAGCATGGGTGGACAAGCCGGACCCAGGTGCCTCAGTCCTTCCTTTAGTGGGGACTTGGGACCCAGGTTGTAAGAAGTGAGCACTGAGGAGAAACAGAAGCGTTTGGAAGAGAACATGACATGCAGTGCTTTGCCAGGGATCACTAAGGCTGGGTGTGCAGCACTCCAACTAGAATCATTTTTCACCGAAAGGCCCAGATGAAGCACGTGCATGGCCCATCAGGAAAGGGATGGAGGCTCCTTAGGCAGCAGGAAAGATTCACACCGATTCTGAAAAGGGACTCATTCTGGCTGAAGTAATGAAATATGAAGATTTTAAAGAGGAAGGTTCAGAAAATGCTGTCAAGGTTGCTGGGAAATACAGACAACAAAGCAGAAATTATACTTGAAAATGGAGATGTTATCTTTAAATTTAATATAGCTCAACAACCAAAGAAGTGAATTTTAAATATTGCTCATTGCTCAGAAATAAACAGTGCTATTTCAAAGAGCCATACAAATTTTTATTTTCATAAAAATAATTGAAAAATGAAGACACAAATTCACTTAGGGAAAAAACCAATCTTTCTCCAAATGAAATCACTCTTTAAAATTTAAGATTTTAAATATGTATTTTTAAAAAATTAAAATATGATGAACATGCAGATTCACTCAATGTGAACAGCTTTGCTTTTCAGATGATTAAGACCCTCTTCCAAATTGTAGAAGCTTTTTGGGAACTGTATTACTCTCATGGTACTTCATTAATCTCCATCCCATATGCCAAACCTGACACATTTGACAGCGAGGACAAAACGTGGCTTGCTCTTTTTTGAATCTATAGATAATGCTTTACAATGTTTACAATACTCCAGATGTCTACACTCAATAAAACATTTGACAAAACAAAACAAAAACCAGACAGAGCAGCTGATGATAAAGGGAGTTATCTGAAGGTCATGAGGCCTTTAGAAAGGAAGACTCTGGGGGAATTGAATGCCCCTCCTTCTATACCTCCAATCAGAAGATAGAGGCAAAAGAGGAAGAGTTGAGGTGGTGTTGAGTATCAAAATCTGAGTCAATCAGCATAGTGATGAAATTTCAGGTGATCAGCTTACCCTAGAGCAGGGAGGGGAGACATGTTATTTATGGAGTGAAATCTAAGCAGACCTGCTAATGGAAAATAGTGTGAGGTGATTCTTTTGTGTATGTGTGTTACAGTAGAACAGAGGTCATTAACCTGGGAACAAAGGGTCGCTGGACAGATTTCAGGGAGTCTGTACTTGGATGAGAAAAAATTACATCCTCATTTCAATAGAATTTCCTTCTTTTCTTATTTGTTTTTTGTGGTTTTTTTTTTTGTTTTTTTTTTAGGCAATTGGGGTTAAGTGACTTGCCCAGGGTCACACAGCTAGTAAGTGTCAAGTGTTTGTTCTGAGGGCAGATTTGAACTCAGGTCCTCCTGTCTTCAGGGACAGTGCTCTATTCACTGCGCCACCTAGCTGCCCCTCTTGTTTTATTTTAGGCATTTAAAAATATAATTCTGAAAAGGGGTCCATAGACTGCAGGAGACTGCCAGAGGGGGTCCAGATTACACAAGAGGATAGGAACCTCTACACTGAATGGTTTTTGAGGTTTCTTTCAACTCTGAAATTCTGTGAATTTGTGACCCATGAAGGAGCATGGCCTTCATTCTGTAGGGAGTGAGAAGCTTTGGAATACATTTGAGTAGGACAGGGAGTGACTTAAAAAATGCTTATGTAAGGAAAGGTGTGTTTGTGTGTGTGTGTGTATATGTGTGTACGTACACACCCATACATATATATATATATATGTATATACACACACACAAACACATATGTTTGTGTATACACACACACACATATATGTATACACGTACAATATAATATATATCTTATAAAATAAGCTCATGTGATTTTTGTTGGTCTTGCCTATCTTTTGTGCACATTTCTATCTGGCTGGTTTTCTAATCCTTACACCGAGTTTGCAGACAGCCCAATCTGTACTCTGTAAACCTCTCTGACATTCTTAAAGTGCTCTGTATCCAATATTCTCTCCCTAAAGCTCTGGAGATTTTCTTGAACGCTTGACACACTCCTGGAAATAAATCTATGAATTTTAATGGGGCTGGTTGCTCAGGATCTCAGCTCTGAGTATACTCGGTTCAGCCTCAGGGGCTTCTCTTAATAATCTTTCTAGCTCAGACCCTCGCCTCCCATAAGCCACTGGGCACGGTGGCATTGGCTTATGTTTCTCTAGGAGGCCTGCTTGTCTGTAGGAATGCCTAACCAAGGAGAGGAAAGGCTAACCAAGCATTAAACAACCACAAAAGCCAGCAGAAGTAATCTTCTTCTAGTGAGCTCTTTTTCCTGAGGATCGACAATGTTCCAGGCATCTTAGTCCAGCACTTAGTTCAGTTTGACTTGAGAAGCTTGACTGGAGGTAACATCTCATTGGTACCTTCCTCTGTGGTCTGCGCATTCCCCCTGCCCTTTTCTTGCTGCTGCCACTGCTATGATACTCCCTGGTTGCCCTGATTCTCTTGGTCTGCTTATCCCACAGCTTCCAGCTCAGCTCTCAGTCTGGAGTTTCCCCCTGTGTGGTAGGATTATTTTTACCAGGTTGGCTCTCTGTGCCCTGTGTGGCTGTCCTCCAGCTCGGTCACTTCCTGGGACCATCTCCATCACTTTCCTCATGCTGAGATTGCCCCCAAAACTCTGTCGCCACTTCTGTGCATGTGATTCAGGAATTTCCCTTCTTCCACATGGGGCCAGAGAGAGACCTTTTCCAGTGAGTCTGGGAGGGCGTTTGGAGTTGACAGTTACACAACACCTGGGTCTATCTCCATCACTTATTATGGCCATAGCCCAATCCCCTAGGATCATGCTAGGATATCCTGATGCTGAGGGCTTTGGGAAAAGGATGATTACTTAACCTTTTTTGAACACTAACTGGGAGTAGATACTCTACAAGGAATAGTGGAATACGTCCAAGGCTTGGGCCACTGTCTATATTTTTCAGAATCCTTCCAACATGTAATTTTGGACAAAGCCAATGTGGGAATTTGTTTTGCTGAACTATGAATGTTTTATTTTGACTTTTAAAAATTATTCAATTAAGGCTGCAGTGGGAGGGGAGAAAATAGATATTTGTAACAATAAAAAATTAATACCAAAAATACTTCCTTTTTATATTAAACAAAAGGCCTCGCTCTTGTGTTATAGGTCTTGATTTGACTTAGTATCTTTTGTCAGCTTAGTACTGGTGAGGGTGGAAATTAGGGAGGCTCAATTGGTAGTCTTTTTTTGTTTTAAAAAAAAATCACCATTATTTTCTCTAGAAATTATTTGGAAGTACTCTTTTTGTGTGATTTCCTTATTATGTTAAAGAGGAAAAACCAATGTCACTATGAGACCAGCAGCATCAGTAGTTAGAATTTATACAACACTTCAAGGTTGGCAAAGCACTCTGCGTATGTGATACTCACAATGACCCTGGGAGCTAGGTGCTGTTATTATTTTTAATTTACAGATGAAGAAACTGAGACTGAGAGAGACTAAATCACATGCCCAGAGTCCCATAGCCAGTAAATGTCTGAGGCAGAATTTGAACTCAGGTCTTCCTGATTTCAAATCCAGTGCTTTATCCCCTGCGCCATAGGGGTTCTTAGCCTGGGTCCATGGACTACCTGAGGTTTGTGGATAGATTTCGGGAGGTCTGTGAACTTTAATGGGAGAAGAACATCTTTATTTTCATAACCTTTATTTTCCTTTGCAATCCTGTATGTTTGATTGTAAGGATAGCTACATGGTGCTGTGGGTAGAATGCTGAGCCTGGAGTCAAGGAAGACTCATCTTCCTGAGTTCAAATCGAGGCTCAGATACTAGCTGTGTGACCGTGGGCAAGTCACTTAACTCTGCCTCAGTTTCCTCATCTGTAAAATGAGCAGGAGAAGGAAATGGCAAACCACTCCAGTATCTTTGCCAAGAAAACCCTAAATGGGGTCAAGAAGAATTGAACATGACTGAAATCGATCGAACAACGAAACATGTTTGATTTTATGTATTTAAAAAGAAGATTTTTGAGAAGGGGTTCAGGGCTTCACCAGGGTGCCAAAGGAATCCATGATGAAAAAAGAGTTAAAAACCCGTGCTGTTGTGTCAGCTGCTGAAGTATGGTGCTCCCAGCCTTATTATACTGTTGTGTAAGAGGTAGCAGCTGCAGAGGTCTCGTAGGGGCCATGTTTGAATTATGTTGTAGGCAAAGTCTCAATCAACAGGGTAAAATGAGCCAGGCTGTGTTCTTAATCTAATTGTTGATTCTGGCTCTCATCTTCTGTTATAAATAGGGGATCAGTTTTCTAAATTTGTTCTTCTCATTCCTCTTCTTACTGGGTGGGGTGGGGGGAAGGTAGAAAAATATGTAAACGGTTAGTCCAGGCTCATTTGGCCTCATTTGGCAGAGGCAGGCACCCTCTGAGCTCTAAAACAACCTGAATACTTTTCTTTGTGGATTTTGAGGTCTTTGAAAATTAGGTTTCCTCCATACCTTCTGAAAGTGGAAGCTCCTGTTTTGTGGACTGATTTTTTAGGGATTGTAAATCACTGAATATAAACTCCCTGAGGGCAGGAAAGATTTTACTTGTGTCTTTGCATCCCCTGCACCTGGCACACAGTAGGTGCTTAATAAATGTTTATTGATTGATTAGAAGTCCCCTTGCCTAATACAATGATCCTGTCTGTGTTGCTAAGGGGGGTTACCGTGGTTCTGGAGGAGAGAGCGAGGCTGAGGACTTTGTGCAGCTCTGCCTCACTTCAATCCAATTCATGTACATGTCAGGACAGCACCCTCCTGATGTCTTTGGTCCTCTTTGAAAAGGACTAAAGGGAGAAGGAGGAGGAGGAAGGCAGTAAGGACAAGAACATGGAACAACACCACCACCACCACCACCACCGTTCAGGTTTTCTGAGGCAGGGATGGTTTATTTTTTGTCTCTGTATCCCCAGCACATTGTGCATCCATAATAAAAACTTAATTTAAGTGTGAATTGTTGAATACTTCCAGTTACTTGATGAGACAGTGGTCGCCATTTTTATCTAGTTTTGGGTCCAGAAAACTCTTCCTTGCAGTGACCTGAAATATGCCTGTAAATGGCAGCCAACACATAGAATTAGCCCAATATTTCTTTCATATGACAGATCTTCCAATATTCAAAAGCCACAAATGTGTCGTTACTCGATCGGTGAGTGTCTCATGTGGCCTGCTATCTCTAGGTGTTGTTGTTCATCCATGGACCCACAGCATGCCAGTATTGTCCGTGGGGTTTTCTTGGCAAAGAAAAGAGTGGTTTGCCATTCCTTCTCTAGTGGATTAAGGCAAACAAGGGTTAAGTGATTTACACAGCTAATAAGTGTTTGAAACTGGACTTGAAATCAGGTCTTCTTGACTCCAGGGCCAGTGCTCTATCCATTGAACCACCTAGCTGCCTCCTTCAGATAGTTGTAGTATGTTAAAATGTGTCAGAGGTGATTCCAGGGGTTGGATTTAGAATCACAGATTAAAGATATACAGGCAATGGGGAATAGAAATCTATCCTGCCCTACAGGAAAATAGAAGGGGAAGGTGATAAAAGGGAGGGCAGATTAGGGGAAGGAGTATTCAGAATGCAGGCTGTCTTGGGGGGGGAAGGGAGAGATGGGGAGAAAATTTGGAACTCAAAATCTGGAGGAAATGAATGTTGAAAATTAAAAATAAATAAATAAATTAATTTATAATCACAGATTAGCAGATGGAAGGGTCCCTAAGAGGTCCCATCCCATGCAGGGATTTTGGTCAAGGAAATGAAAGCAAGAGAAATTCAGCTAGAATGACGACGCAGTGATAGGAATTCTTGGAGTTGGAAGGCACCTTATACATCAACTAGTTCAACCCTTACTTGAAGCCCTATCCCAGGGGTGGGGAACCTGCAGCCTCAAGGCCACATGTGGCCCTCTAGGGTCTGACTGAATTCAGTCAAAGGGCCGCACTTGAGAACCTAGAGGGCCACAAGTGGCCTCGAGGCTGCAGATTCCCCACCTCTGCCTTATCCCTTCTATAAAAGCTCGGACAAATGATCTTTACTTCAAGACCCGAAAAGATGAGGAACCTTCACCCTCCTAAGGGGCCCACATTCAACCATTGTGTAACTTCATTGCATCGCATAGGGAGTTCCCCTTATGTTAAGCCCGAACTTGACCCTCTGCAACTTCTGTACATTGCTCCTACTTCATGTGTGACTGTGGGTAAGTCACACCATCTTTCTGGGCCTCAGTTTCCTTATTTGCATAATGAAGGGGTTGGCTTTTGAGATCTCTTCCAGCTCTGGATCTCTGCTCCTAGATTGAATCCCTGCAAACTGTTAAGTATAAGGGTTTGGTTGTAATTAATAATAATAACAACAGCATTTATTTGGTGCTTTAAAATTTTCAAAGCTCTTTACATATATTATCTCTGTTATCTTTACGTGTGTCATTAGCTAGCAAGAAGAACTAGGATTTGAATCCAGATCTCCATCACCAAGGCGACACCTCTTTCCGCCATGCTCAGTCTGCTGAAGCACTTTTTCTGTTAAAAATACATCTCTTGGTCTTATGGACTTTGGTCCCTTTTCTTCTTTCATGCCTTTATCTCTATTTAGTTCCCCAAAACAACTGCTCATTGAATTCAACCTGCCTCATGACCATATCAGAGTCTGGTAAGAAGGTCTTGCTCTGCCCCTCCCCCTCCCCCCAGCACAGTTCCCACGCAGGTGAGAGGATGTCCAATTGGCCAAGCACCTGGCTCCCTCCTTCCCCTGAGTCCGGACTGTTACAACATCCTTGTCCGTTGGAATCTTAGATTCCTTGCTAGATCACTGGGTGTTAGAGCTAGAAGGACCTCAGAGAACATCTCAGTCACCACTTTGATTTCATCAGTGAGGGAACTGAGGCCCAGGGAGGTGAGGGAACTTTCCTAACAGGATTTCTTCAGGTCGTCTTGTTGCAGTCTGAGAGATTTAGACCCCTCGAGGACCAGAGTGTAGGACGGGGCCATCTGGAATGAATTTACAGACTCAAGCATTTTTTAAGTCAAGGTGGCAAAGATTTATTGTTATGCCGTACAGTGGGCAAGGATTCTCAAGGAACCTGCCATAGTGGGCAGAGCTCCTTAGGGAACTTGTACCCTAACAGGAATGATGCTAAAGCTTATATAGGAAAAGTAGTGGATTATGTGCCAAGTGTGCTCATTAGGTGATAACAGAGGACTATGTCATTCACTACTGGAAACCGAGGAGCGGGGTTTCCTAAGGGGTGTGCTTTTGGTCTGTTATGTGTGTAACAAGATAGTTTCAGGAGTTGATGTCTATAGCTTGATCTCTGGATTGTATACGGTAACTGTGGGCATCAGTACATGATAGTTCTGTTGACCAAGATAGTACAAGGGAAATTCTACAGAGGTCAACTTGTTCTTGTAACAGGGAGAGAGAGTTTGCCTCACTGGGCCCACTCATGAGTCACTGCCAGAGACAGGATCCTTGGGCTGGAGGCAAACTGTCAGGGATAGTGTTTTTGAGGCCAGGGAGAAATATGATCTTGGAAGTAGGGTCCGAATACAAGCATTCCATCACTCTGACTCCAGAGCCAACGTTCCTTCCACTATACCACATTGCCTATTCCAACAAAATTTTTTTTTTTATAGGTAAGAAAATTGAATTTAAGAAGTTAAATGGGGGCAGGTAGGTGGGGTAGTGGGTAGAGTACCAGCCCTGAGGTCAGGAGGACCTCAGTTCAAATATGGCCTCAGACACTTACTGGCTGTGTGACCCTGGGCAAGTCACTTAACCCCATTGCCTTCTCTCCCCCCCCCAGAAGTTAAGTGACTCGCCAAGGTGATACAAGTAGTCAATAGCAGAGTAAACATTTGAACCCAGCACCTCTAACACTAATCCTGCACTCTTTTGATTATGTCATGTTTTGGGTTTAATATGACATTGGTAAATGAAATCCACAGATAGAATGCCTCATCTAAGTGGACAGTTAGGGAGAGATGGGGTGGGAAGAGGGCCTCGGAAGGCTTCCTGGAAGTCTTGAATTGAGCCTTACAGGAATGGAAGGAAGTAGAAATGTCTGTGAAAGGTAGAGGTGAGGAGAGAGTATATTACAGGCCTTTGCAAATGAACTTAGGTGTTGGAAGAGGGAATGTGGAGTTTAGGGAACAATTAAGCCAGTTTGAGTGGAACTGTGGAATGTATGAAGGAGAGTAATGCAAAATAAAGCTGGAGAAGTCAGATGGAGGGCCTTGAACTTCAGGCTAAGAAGTTTGTAATTTAGCCTGGGAGCAATAGGAAGCCAGGGGAACTTTTTGAGCTGGGGGTTGGGTCGATGTGGTTTGACTTGTGCCTTCGGAAGATTGATTTGAATCAATTATTCATGCTTGAGGCAAAGCAAGATTCCTAGAGATGAGGGAGCCGCAATTAGGATGGGATGTGTTTGTCCTGTTAAGAACCAGTGAGCAAACACATTGGGAAGATACTGAAGGCTTAAGGAAACGGAGTCTAGTTAGAAGGCTTTGGGATGCATTTGAAAAACTCTTCCCCTAAGTACAAAACTGTTCATCTTGTGTCTCAGTTAAGAGAAAACAAAAACCTTCTATGATTCACTTGCCCATTCCTTTATTGGGAAATGCCAGCTGTCCTTCAGGGCTCATAATTTATTATATCTTAATGGGAACTATGATTTTCCTTTTCTGTTACTTTCAGACCTGGTTCCTTCAATTATGAGCAACTTGTTGAATCCAGATGCAATTTTCTCCAACAATGAAATGAGCCTGTCAGACATTGAAATCTATGGCTTTGATTATGACTATACCCTCGTCTTTTATTCTAAGCACCTCCACACCCTCATCTTCAATGCTGCTCGAGACCTCCTCATCAATGAACATCGGGTAAGCTGGGTCTGCAGATTGCAGCTTCCCTCCCTTCCTTCCTTCCTTCCTTCCTTCCTTCCTTCCTTCCTTCCTTCCTTCTTCCTTCCCTTACCCTTTCCCTTATCCTTCTTCTTATCCTTTCCCTTTCTTCATAATTAGGAATTCAGAAATCAGTTTTGTGTTGAAATGGCCTTTGCCCAGCTCCCTCTGCCTGGAAGCTACTTTTTTTTTTTTGAAATTTAATTCAGAAAGCGTTTATTAAACACCTTCTCTGTGTCAGGCCCAGTGGCTGAGCACTGGTGATGCAAAGGCAAAATGAAAAGTCTGCCCTCAGGCAGCTTACATCCTATATACCTTGTATATAGATAAGCACATAAAATCATATATCCAAAATAAATAGTGGATAGGGAAGTAGACTTGGAGTTAGGAAGCCTTGGGTTCAAATCTCACCTCACATATACACATACACATTTTATTTTTATTTTTTATTCTGAACTTAAACATACACAGGTGAGCACCTCTACATACACAGCAGAACACATAGAAGAGAATTGCACGTGAAATTACAAATCTCCATTTTGTACTATTGGCTTTTGGAGAAGCAGATAATAAATTCTACACATGATTTTCGAAGCTGTCCTGCTTGTCTGTGTTTCCTTCTGTTCCCTTCTGTGTGTTTAAAAAATGTGTGGGTGGTCTTCTTTATTCATCACTATTGCTACCCCCACCCCTGTCAAAATTGGAGGAAAAAAATTCTTTTAACAAATGAGCATATTCAGCCTAAAGGATCTCAACACTGCCCTGTCCATCAATATTATATGTGTCTCTTCCGCATCTTGTGTCCATCACCTTTGGTCAGGACTACCTCTGATATTTATTAGGTGTGTGTGACTCTAGGCCAGGGGTGGGGAGCCTGCACCCTCAAAGCCACGTATGGCAGGTTCCCCACCGCTGCTCTAGGCCAATGACTGAACTTTTCTGTCCTTCACTTTCCTTGTCTGTAAAATGTGGGGTTGGATTCTGAGGTTCTTTCTAGCTCTAAATTTATGATTCTGTAATTTTAATTGTGGGGGAAAGACACCCACTTGTGATGTGCTCCAGCCTGGGAGGGGAGCCCTGGACTTTGGGGATTATCACTAGGTTACTAAACTATTATAAGTTTTCCCAAACTCTTGAATCCCAGCCATTTTTCTAGACATAGGGCTCACCGGTGTTATCCTTGTTTTATCGATGAAGACTATTAAATCCCCTTAAGTTGCCATGTTGTCATAGCTGAGTTCATGGTGACTTAAGTTGCCATGATGTTGGTAACTTGAATTATAGGGAGCCAAGTTCACTGGCCAACGAGCTGGGGCATCTGATGCAGTTGCCAAGCTTTGTGGTTTGTGTCATTTCTGGTGCATCAATGACTGATTGCCTTTCACGGCCAAGATGATACAGTACTCTGAGGAGTCCCTCACTTGGCTCAGCTATCTTGACGCTGAGTTGTCCTGTTTCCTTGTACAAAACATTTCACTCATTCAATGTGAGAACAATGAGTATCTTTATCCTAGTGAGAACTTTTAATGGGGGAGGAGAAAGACACTTACTCCTCCTTCCTCCATACTAGGCCAATACACATTTCCTTGACTTTCCAGCCCGTAGACTGGCTTAATTGAAAGGGGGTTGGGTTACTAGTAGGCTTCCTATTATAGCTGTCCCATGAGCTTATGGTCTAGGAGTTCGAGGGCCTGATTTCAAATCTGTTGTTTTATTGTGTGACTTTGGGCAAGCCACTTAAAACCCCTGGGCCTCAGTTTCCTCCTCTGTAAAATGAAGGAGCTGGACCACATGGCTTTTGAGGATCCTTGTAGCTTGAGATCTGAGATCTTATGATCCTAAGTGATTTTTTTTTTTTTTCGGTGAGGCAATCGGAGTTAAATGACTTGTCCAGGGTCACACAGCTAGTAAGTGTCATGTGTCTGAGACTGGATTTGAACTCATGTCCTCCTGACTCCAAGGCCAGAGCTCTGTCCACTGTGCCACCTAGCTGCCCCTCTAAGTGATTTTTTGTCTCTGGGTCTCAGTTTCCTCACCTTTAAAATAAAGGGCTTCATCTGTTGGTGGAGGAGAAAAGGTGATTAGATCTAGGATCTCAAATCACTTAAATCTAAATCACTTCCCTTCTAACCACTGTGCTGCCCAATTGCCTCTAATAGAATGTTGGATTTGGAGTCAGGACGTCCTGATTTCATATGTGACCTCAGACACTAGCCATGTGACCCTGAGCACTTAACTCAAGGTCTCTGTCCCTCGGTTTCCTCATCTGTAAAATGGGAATAGTAATAGCACTGGTGTCCCAGGGTGGTTGAGAGGATCAAATGAGACAATATTTATAAAATGCTTTGCAAACCTTAAACTTATAATAGGATCCATAATAATGATATATAAAGTACTTTGCAAACCATAAAACTTATAATAAAATTTATAAAAATGATATATAAAGTGCTTTAATTTATAAGATTTATATATAAAATTTATAAGATTTATAATAATGATATAAAATGCTTTGCAAACCTTAAAACTTATAAAATTTATAATGATATATAAAGTGCTTTGCAAACCTTGAAACTTACAGTAAGATTTATAATAATGATGTATATAAAGTGCTTTGCAAACCTTAAAATTATAAGATGATAATATGTTTATCATTATTGTTATAATAATAATTGTATGTTATAATAATATTTGTTATTAATATGTTAGAATATTATATGTTTTCATCATCATCATTATATTCTAGCAGATGGCACTTATTTTGTCATCCCTACAGTGCCTTAAAAAGGACATTTCTGACAACTGAGATGTGTCTGGGCTTGGGGCCAAGCTATAATGTAAAGGTTAATAGCTAAATATACATCTGCCAATGTCCTGGCAGGGAAGAAACCTAATGCTGACCTTGCCCAGACTCCATAAACAGGTGCAGGACTCGTAGCTTCCTGGAGCTTTGGGGGCTGAGTGCTGTTACCAGTCTAGTGGGGGCAGGGCTGATGCACCCATCCTATGGCTGAGGTTGTAATAGAGAGGCTATTTCTGCACCAGAAATTGTGCTGGCTTTTGATTTTGCCTTAAGGCATCTATGCAGATGGAAGCAGATTCAGAGATTGGAGGAAACTGAGCAGAGCTTAAAAGAAAAAAACTGAGGTGGGGGCTAAGTAAGAGTTTGATTCCTGGGTGGGCTGTAAGCTGCAGAATTGTGGCAAGCATGGCCTTAATGACCATAGATAATCAGGAGCGATCTAGTCCAACTTGCTCATTTTACAGATAGAGAAACTGAGGCCCTCAGAGATTAAGTGGAGTGCCTGGCACATCCCACCTTCTCACCTCTGTCTCTCGGAATCTCTAGCTCCTTAATGGGAGCTCAGTCTGCTCCTTCCAGTTATTAGTGACCTCAGTCTACCCCCCCATTGAAATTACTTCCTGTTTGTTTTGAATTTCTTTTGTATTTATTTATCTTGCTAGATGCTATACTCTTTTCTTAGACTATAAGCTCTTGGAGGACGAGGACTATTGAGTTTTTAGCTCTGTATCCCTAGTACCTGGAACAGTTCCTGGCACATAGTAGATATTTAACAAATGCACGCTGACTTGATTGTAGAGGTGTAAGGGACCTCAGAAGTCATCAGTCTACTTCGGCTGATAGATCTGAACCTGGAAGGAACCTCAGAGCTTCTTTCATCCGATCCCCTTATTTCACAGGGGGAGGAGAACAAAGATCCCCGAGATTAAATTCCATGCCCAAGGTCACCCAGGTAGTAAGTGGAAGAGCCTGGATCCCAGGTCCTCAGACTTTCAGTCCAGTCAGGGTGTGGGTGCTGGAGCCAGCTGCACCTGGCTTGGGAGAGCTGATAGTTAAATTTTTGGTATAAAATATTACCATCTTGGAAATTTTTGGTGTAAACATTATCATCTCGGAAATCGGCAAATGCCACAAATCAGAATTTGATTTATTGCTTGTCTGTGTTTACCAAAGTCATGGTGAAAAAGTTAATAATTCAAGTTAAATTTAAAAGTGTGTTTTGTGTACATTTCCCCCCTGCATGGCCAGTAATTTAAAGCCATTTTTTCTCCTTCTTTCCTTAGTATCCTGCAGAGATAAGGAGCTACGAATACGACCCAAATTTCGCCATTCGTGGTCTCCATTATGATGTACACCGGGTAGGTTTATTTTTTTCCCCCTCCCTTATAATTAGACTCTGTACATGACTCCGTATCTGCCCTGTAAAATGGGGCAATTTTGTTCTTTGTCTGTTACTCAGTTTAAATTGATCTTCAATGATTTTCTTTTAGTGTTTTGGGGTAATTAGTATGAATTATCCAAAACGACTTTGGAGAGGATTTCTTTCAAAGAGGCCGTGTGAAAAGAAGAAAGAAATGAGCTGATTTGGAGTAGAGATTTATTCACAGCATCAATCTTCAGTCCTTTGAGTAGGACCCTGTTACTTATTAATAGACAAAAGCATCTAAAAGGAACCTGCCAGGCTTTGAGTGTTGGTTTCTACGGCAGCGTTTGGTTTTTGCCATATATATATATATCTGTGATAAATGCCTATATATGCACATGCTTATGTAGAGAGGGCCTTTTGTTTTAGGGCTCACCGTATATGGCAGTGGAAGGCCATTGGTATGTGGGGTGAGTTCTCTCCTAGAGAATTTATGGAGACATGGACAAAAGTCACCCAGGATGGAGGGTGGGTATGGAGGGACTGAGATAATTTTCCTGGAAGGGGCTTCCACAGTGATGAGAGGTTTAGACATTATATCGGAAAGAAAATTAGATTCTCTAGTCGAAACCTGTGAAGCCCAGGGAAGGAGGTAACCTGCCTAAGGTCACCCAGAATCACAGATCTAGAACCAAAAGGGACGTTAGAGATCTCCTGGTGCAGAATTCTTAACCTGCCTGGTTATGATGGCTCTTAAGATGGTCCGTGGATAGATTTCGGCGGGGTCTGTGTAGTTGGATAGAAAAAAAAAAGGTACGTCTTTACTTTTGCTAACCTAACTGAAATCGAGCATTTGCTTCATTTATGAATAAAAAACAAAATAAAAGAAAACATAATTCTGAGAAGGGACACGTAGGCTTCACCAGACTTCCAAGGGGTCCAGGACACAAAAATAGTGAGGAATCCTTCCTCGAGCCCCTTATTTGAAGATAAAGGCCCTAAGGCCCAGAGAAGCAGAGTGACTTGTCTGAGGCTGCACCAGTACAATCAGAGGGAGAGAAATCCCTGAGTCCAACCCCCTCATTTTACAAATGGGGAAACTGAGGCCCAGAGAAGGCTCCTAGGATTGTATTGATATAGAACTGAGAGGGACCTTAAGAGGCCATCCGGCCCAACCCCATTCCTTTTATAAATGAGGAAATGGAGATCCAGAAAGGGGCAGTTATCTTTATAATGGTACCATCGATATGCATGTCTTATTGGAAGCTTCATACACTTACTGACTGTGTGACCCTGGGCAGGTCACTTAACCTGTGTTAGCCTTAGTTTCCTCAGCTGAAAAATGGGGATAATAACAGCACCCACTTCCTAGGGTTATTGTGAGAATCAAATGAGATAATATTTGTAAAGCGCTTAGCACAGTGCCTGGCACATAGTAAGTACTATATAAATGCTTAGTCTCTGCCCCCACCCGCTATCAGAAGCAAATAGTGTGCTTCCTTATTTTCGAAAGATAATGGTTATAGTATTAGTAATGACACCTATTCATTTGTCCATCCAAGACAAATGCAATCTCTTCAGTATACATGGAGATCATTCTGGATTATTTGTTTTTATTTAAATTTTTTAATTTTTAATTTAGGGAATAAAACAAGCATTTCCATAACATAGTATAATAAAAAAGATGATTGTACATGAAACTGCAAATCTATTATATACAAGCTATTCCTTTTAAATATATAATAAAGTTACCACATGAATTGTGTTTGTTTTGAAAGGCCATGTTGATGAAGATTGATGCTTTTCATTATATCCAGCTGGGAACTGTGTACAGGTGAGAGAAATTATTTGTTCACCTCTAATGAGCGTCATGGCCTTTTTTTTCCAAGGTAGTTGTTCACTTAAAGGCCTCTATGAGGATTGCTCCAGTCCTTTGATCTTATTGAGTAGTATTTCTGCTTGGCTAGTTCCGGGAGTCTGGATTTCATCACTATGGATACGCCAGTCGTGTTGACTTTTTTTCTTGCCCCATTGCCCTCCGATGGCGCTGGAGGAGAGAATGAGGCCGATGACTGTGCAACTCTGCCTCACTGAAATCCAGTTTGTAGGGGCAGCTAGGTGGAGCAGTGGATAGAGTGCTGGCCCTGGAGTCAGGAGGACCTGAATTCAAATATGGCCTCAGACACTTGACACTAGCTATGTGACCCTGGGCAAGTCACTTAACCCTAACTGCCTCACCAAAAAAAAAAAAAAAGAAAAGAAAAAAGAAAAGAAATCCAATTCACACCCATGTCATGACATCACCCTCATGATATCATTGGTCCTCTTTGCAAATGAAGAATGAACAACCCGCTTTTCTGGGGACAGTGAGAAGTTAACTATCTTGCCCTGGGACACACAGCTAGTATGTATTATATAGGCCAGATTTGAATGCAGATCCTTCTGACTTCCAGGCCAGCTCCCTAAATACAACACGAAGCTGCCTCTTTTTCAATCACGTTTAAAAGATAGAAAACCTCAATCTCCTCGAGGTAGGCAAGTAACAAGTGGTGTCTTCTCCACTTGTTCTGGATGGGGTAACTGAGGGACTGATGTTAACTAACTTCAGGTTACTCAGTGACGGGTCTAGGGTTGGAAATCCTTCCTTGTCTGGTAGTGTGGGATCCGGGAGGCAGTTAGGGCTCTATTCCCAAGGGTAATCTGTTAGAAATCTCCAGCTGCGCCATCACTGAACCGTCTTCCCTTCTTACTACCAGAGGGCTCAGTGTTGTCCCCGATGAAGAAGTCATCGAGATGTACGAAGGCTCCCACGTGCCCCTGGAACAAATGAGCGACTTCTATGGAAAGGTAATTGGGAGAAGATTGGCTTTTTTTTTTTTCTGTCTTAGAAACATTTTCTGGCAAATGTCAGCAATGGAATGTCGCTTCCACCTTTGGAGAACTGGCCAGGAGAAGTAGCGTACAGTGTAGAGCAGCTACCCGCACAGTGGAGAGAATGCTGGAGCTGGGGTCAGGAAGACCGGAGTTCAAGTCCAGCCTCAGATACTTCCTAGCTGTGTGACCCTGGGCAAGTCACCTCACCCTGTTTGCCTCAGTTTCCTCATCTGTAAAAAGAGCTGGAGAAGGAAATGGCGAACCACTCCAGTATCTCTGCCAAGAAAACCCCAAATGGCGTCACGGAGAGTCTGACAGGACTGAAAAATGACTGAATGAAAAACAATGGATGGATTAACATATTCATAGGTTGCACTTAATTTTGTGGAGGCTCACAAGCTTGTGAGTCCATGACATAAAAAAAATGTTAAAGACCCTTCCTGGATCTCCTTGTTTTAGAGGTGATGGATCTGAGGCCCAGAGAGGTGATGTGACTTACCTGAGATTGCACAGGTAGACTCATAAAGATGGGAAGGACCTTGGACATCCTCTAGTCCAGTGGTGTCAACTAGAAACAGGGGTCCCTGTGGGCCACATTTTGACTTAGAAAACCATCCATGAACATTATCTATGTTTTATTGTATTTTTACTTATTTTGTTAAATATTTCCTAGATACATTTCAATCTGGTTTGGGCTGCACTTAGAGGTATAGCAGGCCTCATGTTTGACATCTCTTCTCTAGTCCAGTATCCTTATTTTTTTCAAATGAAATAATATTTGTAAAGCACTTAACCTAGTGCCTGGCACATAATAGGTGCTATATAAATGCTTATCTCCTTCCCCCATTTTGCAGATGAGGAAGCTGTGGCCCAGAGAGATTGAGATCTACCCAAGGTCACACAAGTGATACATAATAGAGGCAAGATTTGAACCCAGAAAACAAAGAGATTAAGTGACTTGTCCAAAGATGTGTAGCTAGGACGTGGCCGAGCCAGGTTTTAAACCTGGGTCCTCTGACTCCAGATGCAGTCCACCCTCTGTTTTGTTGGGCTGTGTCTCTGTGCCCTTTTAAAGCCTGCATTTCCTCTCTTTCTCTGCAGAGCTCTCAAGGAAACACAATGAAGCAATTCATGGACATCTTCTCCTTACCAGAGATGACCCTCCTTTCTTGTGTCAATGAGTATTTTCTGAAGAACAACCTTGATTATGAGCCTGTGCATCTCTACAAGGATGTCAAGGTTAAGCCAAGGCTCAGATGAGGTTTGGGGGGAAGGGAGGAGAAGGAGAAGGGGACTGCGGAAGAGAGCCGGTCCTTGGTCTCTGCTTGACTGAGGAGATAGAAAGGCCTTGACTCATTTCACAGCTTTAGGTTTTAAAATGTATTCTTGGAGAATTTGGATTTCTTTCGTTTGTTTGAGAATCTTGAGCTTTTTAGGGGACCCCGTTACATCAGAGGAATTATTTTCTTGGCTCTGTACCAGTTCATACAAATCTCAAGTTTTTCCAAATTCTTTATTTTCATTGTTTCTTATGGTACAGTAATATTACATTACGTTCATATAATATCCATTACCCAATTGATGAACACTTTTTCTTCTTTCTCTCCCTCCTTTCCTCCCTTCCTTGGGCCAAGTTTGATTGTTACAATTTTATGACACAACCCTTCCCCCTCTTTTTATTGATATCTTTGAAAAATATCACCTTCATTTCCGAATAGACTAAACTATTGCTTAAAGCAATTAAAAAAGCCATTCAGCAAAGCAAACCAAAGCTGAGTCTGATGGCATATGTCCTGTTCCGTACCCCTAGTCCTCCACCTCTTCAGAGAAGGGAAGGAGGTGCATTTCCTTAACTGTACTTGGGGGCTAGGCTTGGGTTATTACAGTTACACAGCATTGAGTTTTGAAAAAAACAACAACAACTTTTTAAGGATACAGTCAATAATCCTGTCTCTTTATGAGCAGACAGCCTGCTTTTTTGTTTCGTTTTGTTTTTAACCTAGAATGAGAGGAAAGCAATAACCTACATGGAAAAGCGAATTTGGGGATTAGTGATTTCTAGGTTGATGACCAATTAATTTCCATGCAAGGTTACTAACAACCCTCCAGCCTGGCCACATCTCTTCTTGCTAGAGCTTGGCCTTTCTGTAGCATCTATAGTAGCGTGTTGTTTTTCAGTCGTGTCTGACTCCTCATGACTCCACTTAGGGTTTTCTCAGCAGAGATACTGAAATGGTTTGCCATTTCCTTCTCCAGCTCACTTGACAGATGAGGAAACTGAGGCAGACAGGGTTAAATGACTTGCCCAAGTTCACCCAGCTAGGAAGTTTTGAGGCCAGATTTGAGCTCAGGTGCCTTCATGACTCCAGGCTGGGTACTCTATCCACTGCCCCCTCTAGCTGCCCCTGGAGTAGTGTACATTGGCTTGACTCAGGGTTGCCATGTTAACTGGGCTTGGGCTCCGCAGCAGCCAGGCTAGTGCTGACTCTGATCTGCAAGTGTTTGGTAATTCTAGCCTCTCTTTTCAGGCGCTGGCTTATGCATGCCTTTTGGATGGGCAGGGCCGGGAAGGGTCATGAACCTCCAAATTCCAGGGACAAATAACACAGTGAAGCTCTGCTTCTGATTTGCTGCATGGGGGATGGCCAACGTATTACTCTAGCTGCTGGCTGCTTGGTTGTTGGGCCAAACAGGACCCCTTTGTCAAGTATATCTCCCTGCTAGTGGTGGGGTGGGAATGTATCACTGGGGACTAAGGAGAGAGCCAAAGAAGAAGAGCTTGGTGGAGGGCACGGGACTTTTGTTTTGGAGTCAGAGGGCATGGGTTCCAGTCTCAGCCCTGCTGTTGTCTTCCTTTCTGACCTTGGGCAAGTCACTTAAATTCATTGGGACTCAGTTTCCTCATCTGTATGGCCTCTGAGGTCCCTTCCACCTCTAGGTTGATGATTCTATGACCTGGATTCAAATTCTGGCTCTGCTATGTACTACTAGCTTGGTCAAGTTATAGGCCTCAGTTTCCCTGTCTGTAAAATGAGCAAATTGGACTTGCTGACCTCTGAGGTCTCTTCCAGCTCTGAATTGTGGTCCTGTGATGTCTTGACTTGATTGTTCTCTTTCCTCTGGTGACCAGGAAGCCAATCTGGCTGCTGTCCAAATGGGAGGATGTCAATCAATTGCATGTTCTCCCTCTCAGCCCCCATGCTGAGCATTGCTTTGCAACTGATGCACATCAAAGTACAAGCTTTTTTTTTTCCCCATCAACAGCAGAAGGTATTTAAGGAAAGGAACAAAGCTGAGAATGAAACTAGTGTTTCAAGCACTGCCAAAACTATAGATGAGACAGTAATTACTCTAGGGGTGGTTGGATTGGATCGTGAGTCTGGCTAGCATGTCTTAAAACTGTTCAATGATCTTTTTTTGGCTGATTAAAAGTGCATTGATCTTTTGCCAGGATTCGATCAGAGACGTCCACATCAAAGGGATCATGTACAGAGCAATTGAAGCGGATATTGGTGAGTCAAGGCAACAAGCATTTATTAAGCGCCTGCTGTGTGCCAGGCACTGAGCTAAGACTGGGAATACAAAGGAAGGACCAAAAAAGGCCCCACCCTTACAATTCAGAATTTCACATTCTCTGTGAAGATGCCTTCTGCTTTCTTCTTGCCCTGCACCTGTGGGTGGAGGTGTGTCTTGTCAGGTTACCTGCTTGGGAAAGAGCGCTGAGCTTGAAGTCATGGGACCTCAGTTTGAATTTTGGCTCTACCTCTTATTAGCTGGGTGACTCTGAGCCACTCACTTTCCTTTTCCGGGCCTCAGGTGCCCCCTCCGTAAAATGGGGGGGGAGGGTGGTGTTGGACGAGAGGGCCTCTGAAATGCGTTGGAGGTCTAGAGCTGTGAACTTAAGATTGTTTTGGAATTTGCAGGCCCCCTGAATCCAGAACAGAGCCACGTTCCCTGTGTCTTTGCCTTTCTGGATTCATCTTCCCATCCATGTCCTGGTTGTAGCACAGACCAGAGGGAGAGGATTGGGGACTGTCATGGCAGCTCCCGCTTTCTCAGCTCTGATGCAGTGGACACACCTGAGGTCAACGTGGCCATGCGTTTGTGATGGGGACAGCCAGGGCTAGAGATAGCTCCCCTTCTCTGAAATGTATAAGCCACTCCCTGGTGCTGTCTTTGAATTTGAGACCTTTTGTTTTTACATCATCATCTATATTTCCACTTGTAGCGCCATTTCTTATAACAAAGATTTTTTTTTTTTAAAAAGGAGAAAAATCTGGCAATGTTTAAGTAAAAAAATAAAACTTTAAAAAGGATAAAAGGAAAAATACTGACGTTATGTTATTACTCCTTCCCCCTTCCAACCTTTTTCTCTGCAGAGGACTTGGGAGAGGAGTCTTTCTTTGTATCTCCTTTGGGGTCAGGCTTGTTTTTGAGAATTTCCCAACATTCATTTCCCATTATTTTGTGGTTCTTCTTTCCAGTTCCATGGCTGCAGTCATTGGACGTGTTGTTTCACTTTGCATCAGTTCATATAAATCTTTTCATATTTCTCTGGATTCTCTGTGTGTTTGCCTCCCTGGGATGTTAGGGCGTCACATGTAGACTCACAGGAAGCATCTTTGGGACAACTCCAGGAGCAGAGACGCCTGGCCAGGAGTGATAGGGACATTATCTCATTCCCTCAAGGTTTTGATTTCTTCTTCTAGGTCCCTATAGTTTCAGAGATTTTTATCACCATCATTATTATTCTGGCTATGTGGAGATTCTCCCTTCTTAGCCAGAGTGTTCCAGAATTGGCTCATCTTACTGGCCCTGGAGTCCAAGCCTTCCCGCCCCCAACCCCGAACAAGAGACCTCTCTCTAGCATACTCAGCAAGTGTTTCTCCATCCAAGACATCCAGTGAGAGGAAACCCACCAGTTCCCAAGGCAGTGTCTGTACTGTTGGGTGGTTCTCATCATTGGCGAGATTTTCCTGACATCAAACTTCAATTTGCCTTTTTGAAGCTTCTACACTTGGCTCCTGATACAGCCCTCTGGGGCCAAACAGCATGGATAGAGCATTGGGCTTGGGGTCAGGAAGACCTGGGTTCAAATCTGCCTCAGACACTTGCTAGCTGTGTGGCCTGGTCAAGTCACTTAACCTCTGATTGCCTCAGTTGCCTGTAAAATAAGAGGTGGACTTGATGACCTTGAAAGTCCCTTCCTTCTCTACAGCTACGCTCCAGTAAGAGGCATAGTGACCAGTACTAGGGAGATGACGTTAATCCCAACTTTTGTGCGATAACCTTCCTTTTCTTTTCTTTCTTTCTTTTCTTTCTTTCTTTCTTTCTTTCTTTCTTTCTTTCTTTCTTTCTTTCTTTCTTTCTTTCTTTCTTTCTTTCTTTCTTTCTTTCTTTCTTTCTTTCTTTCTTTCTTTCTTTCTTTCTTTCTTTCTTTCTTTCCTTCTTTCTTTTCTCCTTTCTTTCCTCCTCTCTTTCCTCCTTTCCTTCTTTCCTCCTTCCTTCCTGGGTTAAGTGACTTGCCCAGGGTCACACAGCTAGTTAAGTGTCTGAGGCTAGATTTGAGCTCAAGGGCAGTGTTCTATCCACTGCACCACCTAGCTGCCCATTTTTTTGTTTGTTTGTTTGTTTGTTTTGTTTTTGGTGATAACTTTCCAAAGACTTTTGAAAGCAGGTACCACATTCTGTCCCTTGAGTCTTGTCTTTTCTGGGCTAACTCCCATTGTAATCATGGTGTGTGTGAGCAGTGTGGCAGAGTGGATAGAGCACTGGCCTTGGAACCAGGGAGCCTTGAGTTCAAGCCCTGTCTCTGACATGTCCTGGCTGTGTGACCCTGGGCAAGTCACCTAACTTTTCAGCGTTCTGGGCAACTCTGTGACATTCTAGGAGGCAGAGTAGGTCCCAACCTGCTGGTTGAGGGAGTTTCATCACCTGGACTTTTTCTATCCCAATGAAATCTCAGGGCCAGACTTTATCCTCATTGTACTTAATTGTTGTCCTTGTTCTGTGCTTATCTTGTCTACCCAGCTAGATGTGTCTTAAATTTTTTCTTGTGCCCGCTTTCCCTGCCTCCTCCAATATCTAGACAAGTCCTAGGAACTTATACATGCTAAAAACATGCTTGTTAAATTAACCAGTAGGCGCTCAGGAAATACCTTTTGGGTTATAGATCATAGATTCTGAGGTCAGCCAATCAACAAGCATTTTTAAGCACCTGCTGTGTGCCAGGCATTGTGCGAAGCCCTGGGGATTCAAAGAAAGGCAAAAACAAGCCCTGACCGCAAGGAGTTCAAATTCTCATGAGGTACACAACACGGGAACACAAACAAGATATGTACAGGCTGGAGAGGGGATACCAAGATGAAGGGATGAGGGAAGGTTTCTTGCAGAAGGTGGGATTTTAGGTGAGATCTGAAGGAAGCCAGCAGGCAGAAACAGGGAAGGGGAACATTCCAGGCATGGGGGACAGCCAGCAAAAATGCACAGAGTTGAGTGATGGAGTGTCATGTTTGAGGAACAGCCAAGAGTCCAGAGTTTTCCAGATGAGTTAACTGAGGTCAAGAGGTTAAATGACTTACCTGGGGTCATACATCTCCTAAGTATCTGGGGTAGGATTTGAACCCAAGTCTTCTTGACTTTCAAGTCTAGTCCTCTGTCCACTCTTCCATGCTGGTGAATTTAACATCTGTGTGAACTTCTCTGTTTCTCTCTTAGAGAAGTATATCTGCTACGCTGAGCAGACCCGAGCGGTGCTGGCCAAGTTGGCGGATCATGGCAAGAAGATGTTCCTTATCACCAATAGCCCCAGCAGCTTTGTGTAAGTCCGTAGTGCCTAACTTGGCTGGCTGAATCTAATTTGTTTCAGAACTTGGAAATGATGTATCAGAACACTTTAACATTGGGCCAATGTGACTTTGAATGTTCTAGGGACAAAGGAATGCGATACATTGTTGGGAAGGACTGGCGGGATCTGTTTGATGTTGTCATTGTTCAGGCAGAGAAGCCCAATTTCTTCAATGACCGGCGGAGGTGAGCCTCTCCTTTCCCAGAAGGCTGGATTTTAGGCATTTACCCCTAGCATGAGGGCTCAGTTTGGGGCGTGTCTTTTGGTGAAATTCCTTGATGAAATCACAAGCATTCTATCTTATAAGTATTTTTTTTTTTTTTTTTTTTACCACCTTTGGAAAAGAAATTCTGAGAGTGGTGAAAACTCATCCATCAAAATGGTTCTGAGCTCATCTTTGGCTGGCAGAGTCAGGCTTATAAGAAACTTGTATATATTAGAAGAACAAAATGTAGCTTGTTTTATGAAGATGAGACATACAGAATCTCAGGAGTATAAGAAGGATTTGAATGATAAGTCTACTAGCCTTGTGACCCTGAGCAAGTCCCTTAATGCTGTTTGCCTCAGTTTCCTCATCTGTAAAATGATCTGGAGAAGGAAATGTCAGATCACTCCAGTGTCTCTGCCAAGAAAACCCCAAATAGGGTCATGGATATGGCTGAAATCTCTCCACAACAACGACAAGTCTAATCCAATTTCCCACCCATTATGGGAATCCATATATACAACAGACTGTCCTTGAATGCTTCCAGTGACAGGGAGCTCAGTCCTGACAAGTCAGTCCATTTGATTGTAGGAGTTTCAATTGT
>NW_020951112.1:106598-171598 GCF_900497805.2 Vombatus ursinus
AGAATGATGTTACAGCTTCTTAGTTCTGACCTAGAAACACACTGTTTACTCTCTTCTGCATGACAATCCTTTATGAGCCCGAGGATATCTATGACAGCTTATTCCCTCCTCCCACATCTCCCCTCCCTGGTCTTCTTTTATCCTGATTAAACATCTTCTGTTCTTTCTCCAGTCTTGAGTCCTCTTAAGACTTTTCATTATCCTGTTTGCTCTCTTCTGTGGACAGACTCCATTTTGTCAGTGCTCTTAAGATACGAATTCCAGGGCTTGCCTTGATACTCTGAATATGAATGGTGGGTAGCGCAGGGTGGCAGACAGAACTCTAGGCTTGGAGTCAGAAGACTTGGGTTCTGGTCTTGACTTGAATGCTTACCAGCCTTGTGACCATGGGCAAGCTACTACATTTCTGATTTCTCATCCATATGATGGACCCAAAGTGAGTCAGCTGCAGAATAGTAGATAGAGTTAGTTGTGTGATCTTAGGTATGCTACTCTCTGATTTCTCAGTCATATAATGGACATGATATGAGTCAGCTGTGGAATAATAGAGTTGTGTGACCGTGGACAAGGTAATAAACTTCCCTGATTTCTCATCCATGTAATGAGTATGATATGAGTTGCTTCTGAATGATAGCCAGAGAGTTGGCTTGGGGAGACCTGGATTCAAGTCCTGCCCCAACACCTGCTGGCTGTATGACCCTGGGCAAGACACCTAGCCACTTAATGCTCTAGGCAACTCTAAGACTTATGAGCTTCAGAGAAGATGCCATCTTGCATTGGTAGAGGGAGTGTCTTCACCTGAGAGTTACCTATACTTTTGCAGGGTTATTATAAGGAAAAGACTTTGAACTTTAAAGCAGTGTAATATAAATGCAAGTATGATTCTTTTAAGATAGAGATAGAGATAGGAATAGGATCTGTGATTTCATTGGTCTAGGAAACTCCCAGATGAAGACATTTCTTCTACCAGTGCAGGTTGGCACCTTCTTTTCAATGTAGAGTCTTAGAGAGTTGTCCAGAGCACTTAGAGGTTCAGTGATTTGTCCAAGGTCACGTAGCCTCAATGTGTCAGAGGCAGATCTGGAATTCAGGTTTTCTTGGCTCCAGAGTCCTCTCTCTCTTCCTTACACCATGTGCTTCTCCTAGAATTCTTTTTGCTACTAGTCAAGACCAGGGCAGAAGACCCTGGGGGCTGTTACCTCCCTTGTTCTGGGCATTATATTTTTGTAAATGCTGCCTGTGTTTGCGTGATCCTTTTTGAGTTGACATCACATGGGGGGGGGTTTCATATAAAACCTACAGTCAATTAAACCCCCTGCTTTTGTTTCCTCTACATGAACTGTTGTTATACCAAACTTCCTTTCATATACACTCATGTGGTTTTTTGTTTTTTTTTTGAAAAGGAAGAGGTTTTTGATGCTCAGTGCAGAGGCTTTATTTCTCTCTTTTACATTTCATCATCTTGGTTTCAGCCTGTCTTTCCAGATTGTTGAAATATTTTTGAATTCTGATTCATTCAGCACATGAGCTCTATTGCCTTCAGCTCTGTCCTCTGCATAGCTGTGAAGTGTGCCTTCAAGGCCTTCATCTGAGTTGTTCAGAAAAAAAGTTGACTTGTACAGGACCACGAGTGCGAAATGGGCAAGGACTGTTTCGCTTTTGTCTGGCTTTCCCCGAGCACACAGTAGGTGTTTAATAAATGCTTATTAGAATGCAAGGACTGCCTCGTTTTTTCTTTGTATCTCTAGTAGCTAGAACAGTACATAGCCCGTGCTGTTGTTGGTCAGTTGTGTCTGACTCTTTGTGACCTCATGGACCATACTGTTCAGGGAGATTTCTTGGCCAAGATACTGGAGTGGTTCGCCATTTCCTTCTCCAGTGTCTTGCCCGAGGTCACATGGCTAGTTAGTGTTGTTGTTGCATAGTCTGACTCTGTGTCCCCATTTGGGGTTTTCTTGGCAAAGGTACTGAAGTGGTTTGCCATTTTCCTCTCCGGCTCATTTTATGATTGAGGAAATTGAAGCAAACAGGGTGAAGTGACTTGACCAGGGTCACATAGCTAGTAAGCGTCTGAGGCCTGATTTGAATTACGGTGTTCCTGATTCCAGGCCCAGCACTCTTATCTACTGAGCCACCTTGCTGTGCACTATGGCATGTAGTAGGTGCTTAATAAATGCTTTTTAGAATGTAAGCTCCTTGAAGGCAAGAGCTCTCTTGACTTTGCTATGTATCTCCAATGGTTAGCACAGTACTTGGTGCATAGTAGGTGCTTAATAGATGCTTGTTAGAATGTAAGCCCCTTGAAGGCAAGAGCTCTCTTGCCTTTGCTATGTATCTCCAGTGACTAGCATAGTACTTGGTGCATAGTAGGTGCTTAATAAAAGCCTCTTGGAGTGTAACCTTCTTGAGGGCAAAGACTCTTGTTTTTCCTTTGTATCTTCAGAGATTAACATTTGGCACAGAGAAAGTTCTTAATGAGTAATGATTGTTTATTGATTGTGGAAAGACTTTTTTCTCAGCTGACATTGACTCATTAATAAACTCTTTACCCATCTGGGAATCTAGTGTTATTGTCAGCCCACGTTTGTCCTTGAGCACATCAGGGCAGATTTTGTTAAATGTCTTGTAGAAATCTCTATCCACCCGATAGAATGTGAGCCTGTTGAGGGTCCTGAATGTGCCGAGCGCAGTGACTGGTGCATAGTAGGTGCTTAACAAATGTATTGATTGATGTTTCTTTCTAGGTCCCTTAACCGGTGGTAACCCTATAAAACAGGGAATGTGGTTAGTGTGGTGTAGCTTCTACTAAGTAAATCCAGGCTAGCTTTTCGTGGCATCAGTTCTCTTCATGTTCCCCAGACGTCTGTTCGGTAATCTCTCCCAGCATTTTTCTGGGGTTCCACATCAAGCTTTTGTGGTTTTCAGGATCTACATCCTTTCTCCTCCCCCTCCCAGACATCTTTTATTCATCTCCAAATCACCACTCCCAGATTGCCTTCCATTTTGGATGCACATATTCATTTATATGTTATCTTTCCAATTACTGGGTAAGCTTTGAGGACTGGGACTGTTTTTGCTTTTTTTGGTACTACCAGAGTTTAGCACAGTGCCTGGCACACAGTAAATGATTAATAAATGCTTGCTGAGTAGCTTTTGAACCTGGGAAGTAGGTGGATCCTAGAGCCTTTTCAGGCCTTCTATCTGCCATGTTCTTGTCTTTGTGATGGCTGCAACAAGACCAGGGGAAGAGACTGGTACTTCTTGGGACACCTGCTTTCTTTCCTTGTGACAGAGAACCACTATCCTTCCAGCCACCAGGCCATAACCTTGCAGTTGACTTTTGGTGTGAACCCTTAGGACTCTTCTTGGCATGACACTGTGGTAGGCTTCAAGAATACAAAGACAAACAAAACCGTCTCCACCCTCAAGGACTGCTTTTTCTACTTGGTTGGTGATGGTAATTCTTTCCTCCTTCATTTTCAGATTATGAAGGTTATTCTGGGGCCAGTTCATGTTTATGGAGACTTTAAATACTGAACTAGGAAGTGCCATAGTGCACAGAGCACCAAGCCTGGAGTCAGGAAGACTCATCTTCCTGAGTTCAAATCCGATCTTAGACACTTACTAGGTGTGACTCTGGGCAAGTCACTTCACCCTGTTTGCCTCGGTTTCCTCATCTGTAAAATGAGCTGGAGAAGGAAATGGCAAACCATTCCAGTATGTTTACCAAGAAAATCCCAAATGGGGTCATGAAGAGTTGGACACAGCTGAAAATGACTGAACAAGCTATTACAGAGTAGAAGAAGAATTAACTTGAGTTAGAGGATCCGGGTTCTAATGCTACCTCTTATATATGCTAATTGCAAGTCACTTCTCTGAGGGCCTTAGTTTCCTCATCTGTAAAATGATAGAGGGTGGACCAGATGTCTAACTCTAGACTTGGGATCCTTTTTTTAACTTCTGTGAGGATTCAGGAATAGTATAACACAAGGAGATGACTGGCATGGTAGGGCGCAAAGAATGGTAGACTTGGAAATCAGGAAGTCTTGAGTTCAAATCCTGGCCCAGATTTCTAGCTGTGTGACCCTGGCCAAGTCACTTAACCCTGTTTGCCTCAGTTTCCTCTTTTGTAAAATTGGGGTAATAACAGCACCTACCTCCCAGGATTCTTTTGAGACTGAAATGATACAATCTTTGTAAAGTGCTTTGAAAACCTGGAAGTGCTATGTTCATGTGAACTATTGTAAAATAATATTAATAATAATAACAACAGCAAAACCCTGTACTAACATGTCATAATACTTCTCTCATTAGACCATTCCGTAAGGTGACCGAAAGAGGTGTACTTCTTTGGGATAAGATCCACAAGCTGGAAAAAGGCCAGATTTACAAACAGGTATTATAAAGGGGTCAAGTCCATTTTTTAAAAAAAATTAGACCTTTGCTTTCATTGGTATGGGAAACTCCCAAGTGAAGAAATTCCTTCTATCACGGCATAGTGGAAACTTGCAGGCGGGCATCTTGTCTTCAAGGGCATTGAGAGGTCAAGGGACATGCCCAGGGTCACCCAACCAGTCTGTGTCAGAGGGTGGAATCTGAACAGAGGGCTTCCTGACTCCAAGGCTGGTTCACTCTCCCACACTACCTCTGTTCATTCCTTCATGTTGCTTGATTTCAGGGTTGGCAAATATTAACCATAGAAAACAATCCTGGTGTGGTTCAGGGTTTAATCGTATATTTTGTTTGTAGTATGGCAGTGTTAATAGTTTTCATTTTGGGGTCGTGGGGCCCCTGGCTCTGCCGCTTATGCCCTGTGTGCCTCTGGCTGAGTCACTCCCTCTATGGGTCTCAGTTTCCTCATCTGTAAAACTAGATACCTCTGCAGTTCCTCCCAGCTCTACATATATGACCCTATAATCCCACCTCTGGGCCCTGGGCAAGTCACTTCAGCTTCCTGGGCCTCAGTTTCCCCATCTATAAAAAATGAGGGGATTGGACTAGGTCCAGCTGAGGTCTCTTTCAGTTCTAAAGCTATGAGCTTAAGACCCCACTTTATTATACTAAATAGAAGAAAAATAAAATTTGAACTGCAGAATTCTAGCTTAAAATTTGTCGTGTTTAAATGTGTGTTGCTTCCTTAGTGAGATTTAAGATACCATTGAGAAGGATAAATATCTTTTGTTTGTTTGTTTGTTTTTTTTGGTGAGGCAATTGGGGTTAAGTGACTTGCCCAAGGTCACACAGCTAGTATGTGTCAAGTCTGAGGCTGGATTTGAACTCAGGTCCTCCTGACTTCAGGGCCAGTGCTCTATCCACATAAATATCTTTTTAAAAACAGCTTTCTCATGTGGCGTAGCATTCAACAGGTATCAACTGAATGGTTTCTAGCAGGTTGAAATGTCCCCTTCCTGATAAAGGGGGCATGTGTGGACCCGGGGTGCCCAGCTTTAGTACTGTCTAATCAGGTGGCTCTCTAATACTAAAATGAGTCATGTGGGACTCGTGAGTCACGTGTTTAGATTTTTTTTTTTGTTTGGGTCCTCCCTTTTGATTTTATCATTGTAGGCAACTCCAGGGGTTAGAACTCTCTCTGTCAATGCAGATCTCACCTGCTCTACAACTTAGTTTTAGAGAGTTAGTTCCCGGGGGACGTCCACAGATTAAGTGACATGACCCAGGGTCCCACTGCCAGAATGTGTCAGAGCCAGAACTTGGACTGGCCATGCCTCAGCCCATTGTCCCCTCTGCTCCACTGTTTATCTCTCTGTTGCTTTGTAAAGCTGTGTGTGAATGGGTCCATACTCCCCACAGGCAGTAACGTTTGCATCTTCTCTGTTACAGGGTAATTTATATGAATTTTTGAAGCTCACTGGATGGAGGGGGTCCAGAGTGTTGTATTTTGGAGATCACATATACAGCGATCTGGCAGTAAGTAACCTTCCTCTCACCCCGTCACCCTGTGGGCTGAAGTCAGGGAATGTTTCTAGTTAATGAAAAGTGAATTGTTGTACAGCAACTTGTTTCTTTTGGTGTTAATAGAAGAATAGGGACCATTCTCGCCTGTTAAGGAATTTCCATATTTCTTCAAGTGCTGTTCAGTCTGTCAGTCAGTCAACAAGCTAATCAATTACTGTATGCCAGGCACTGGGAACACAAAGTCAAATTAAGTA
This sequence comes from Vombatus ursinus, assembly GCF_900497805.2. NCBI lineage: Eukaryota > Metazoa > Chordata > Mammalia > Diprotodontia > Vombatidae > Vombatus > Vombatus ursinus. The sequence continues at coordinate 112,769 of NW_020951112.1, forward strand.
AGCATTTATTAATTGCCTGCTGCTGGGTGGTAGAGTGCTGGACCTGGAGTCAGGAGGATCTGAGTTCAAATCCAGCCTCAGACACTTACTCGCTATGTGACCCTGGGCAAGTTATTTCACCCTGTCTGCCTCAGTTTTCTCATCTGTAAAATGAGCTGGAGAAGCAAATGGCAAACCACTGCACTATCTTTGCCAGGAGGAGTCAGACACAACTGAACAACAACAGTGCACCAGGCACTGTGCTTAGTGTAAGGGATACAAAGTCAAGTCAGTAAGCATTTATTAAGTGCCTACTGTGTGCTAGGCCAAGAAAAGGCAAAAACAGTCCCTGCCCTCATGGAGCTTACATTCTAATGGGGAAAACAACATATACATAAAGAAATCTATGCAAGATCCATTTGGAGTAGATGGAATGTAACCTTAGCAGGGAAGGCAGTAGAACCTGGGCAGCATGCCACAAATTCCTGCTTTTATGGGCTGGGCTGGCACTTCCATCTGTCTTGGATGGGGTGGAGGTTTCGTGGGTGCTGTGTGTTCCTCCACAGATGCGGATCTCCCTGCAGACTCCTCTCCCTACCCAGTGCCTTCCTCTCCTGTGAGATTTTGGTTTCTGTTTTCCCATAAGGAGACCTTATAAGATCATATGAGCATGGATGTAGGACTGGGAAGGACCTTGGAGGCCATGGAATCCATCTCTGCTCCCAGTTTGCAGATGGAGAAACTGAGGCACCAAGAGGTTGAGTGAATTGCCCACAGTGTGTGAGGTGGGATTTGAACCGGGTGTTCCTGATTCCCAGTCAGCCCTTTATCCACCACAAGCCTTTTTTGTGCTTTTGGTGTGGATGGGGGTGGTGATGGCGAGGTATGATGCTAACGGACCGCTTGCGCTGGCCCTCTGCAGGTCTCAGGCTCACTGCTGAGCCAGCCCCTCATTCACGGCTGTCCGGCACAAGCCGTTGTCGGGGATCAGCTGCAGGCGGCATGCCCACTGTGAATCTTCCATCATTCTTTGAGATGTCATCTCATTTCTCATCAGAGCTCGATGTTCCCTGCTGGAGCAGTGAGAGTGTGTGAAGATTGTGACACGCACAATTTGGGGAGATTGAAAGCTCTGTGCTCCCCACCCCCCTTCCCAGGTCATTCGGGCTCGTCTCTGTCTGCTCCTCACTACCGGCCCAGTCCAGCACCCTTTGGTGGCTCCTGTCTGAGATCTCAGATCTTGACCTTTCCTAGCTATGTGACCATGGGCGTACCTCAGTTTACTCCTCTGTAAAATGGGGCTACTAATACTTATGGTACCCCCCACCCCCACCCTTGAGAGTGGTTTGTGAGGGTGTACAATGTATGGAGCGTACAGGAAATGTACAGACGATGTATAGAAAACACTTTGCAAACCTTTACGCTGTATAGAAATATATTAAAACATCAGTTGTACCAGGGCCATTTTTATTCACTGACTTGTACCAAATAGTGTTTGGCTTTTGGCAGAAGTCTCTCAATGGATAAGAATTCACCACCACTGGAGATCCTAAAAAAAAAAAAAAAAAAGAGGCAATATAATGGAAATGGTTTTAAATTTGAAGTCCCAAGATCTGGGTTCGATTCTCAGCTCTGCCACTTAAGAGCTGTGACCCTAGTCCAATCTCACATTTTTACAAATGAAGAAACTCAGACTCACAGGGGTGCAGTGAATTTCTAGGTCACACAGAGAAGTGATAGGTCTGGGATATTTATTAGAACTTAAGTTTATCCGTTGCTTTATTATTATTATTTTATTTAACATAAGAACAAACTATTCCTTTTTATCATCTCATTGAACTTTTTCTAGACTGCGGCTTTCTGGGATCTGGGCAGCCTCGCAGTTGCCATAATTCCCAGGCCTGAAACTTTTCATGAGGGTGAAATCGTTAAAGCTCAGGATGTAATGTTAGTAATGAAATGTAATTCATTAATCCAGCTTGGTTAATAATTAACCATGACAATTAAGAAACCATTGAGCAAACACTGATTGTGGCTGAAAGAGGTAATGAAGCTTAAGACTCATGTTGGTTCTTGGCAGGATTTGACCCTGAAACATGGCTGGCGGACGGGCGCCATCATTCCTGAGCTCAGGTCAGAGATCAAGATCATGAACACTGAGCAGTACATTCAGACCATGACCTGGCTGCAGACCCTGACTGGATTATTGGAACAGATGCAGGTTTGCGGGATTTCCCCCCTTCAATCCCTCTCCTTTTTCTCTCTATCTCCCTCCTCTCCCCCTCTTTCTTCCTCCTCTCTTTCCTCTCTCTCTCTTTCTTTTTTCTCTCTCTCTCCCTCTCTCCCTCTGTCTCTCCATCTTTCCATCTCTCTGTCTCTCTCCACTCTTTCCCTCTCTCCCTTTGTCTCTGTCTCTCCATCTCTCCCTCCTTCCCTCTCCATCTCTCTCTGTCTCTTTCTCTCTCTGTCTCCCTCCCTTCCTCCCTGTCCCCCTTTCCCTCTCCACTCCCCTCCCTCTCTTTCTTCCTCTCCTCTCTTCCCCTCTTCTCCTTTCCCTTCCCCTTCTTTCTTTCCTCTCTCTCCTCTTTCTTCTCTTCTCTCCTCCTTAAGTCTAGAGGGATTACAGCAGCTCAAGTCATTTCAGTTATTTGCTGTTTAAGGTTAGGCTACACAAGGCTTAGATCATTTTCAGGGACTACAGATAAATCACTGAGGATGGATTTTTTTGTTTTTGTAAGACCTTTTCCAGCTCCAGCTCCATGAAAGGGCCTCTGAAAACCCTGCTTTAGCTCAGTCAGGAAGCCTCTTTGCCGTGGCGGCTGAGCCACTGTATTTTCTCATTTTAGAAAATAACGTAACTGAGACTCCAGGGTCTTGTGGGGCCCTCCAGGCTCCAAGAGTCTGTGATTCGGCTTCTGGCTACTAGGTGGTGGTTGGCAGGGAGATCACCTGCCCCTTGGCCAGGTGTCTCCTTCATATGTTTCATTAGCCCAACCTGACCTTGAAGGTAACTTCAACAATTGCACTTTCTTTGTGTTCCAACGTTCCCTCTCCTCTATAAAGCCTTCCCTGATTTTCTCTCTGAAAAACAACAAAACAAAACCCATCTGCTACAGCCAGCTGTTCACTAGCTTTGTATTTGATTCTTATGTTTAAATTGCCTAATATTACTTCAAAGATTTATCATCCAGTCCATAAGCATTTATTAATTAATTCAGGTCCTGCGCTGGGCCCTGGGGATACAAAGTCAAAAATGAAATAACTCCTGCTATAATGGGGCTTTTATTCTGATGGAGAAGACAGTACATAAATACTTAGATACATGTCAGACATATTCAATGCAGCGGGATAGCAACTGGACCCGTGATGTCATTGCTATAGAGACTCCTGGATGAGGAAGATTCCTCTGCCAATGCAGTCTGGTACTTTTCTGCAACCTCTAGTCTTAGGTACTTGCCTAGGGTCACACAGCTAAGATGTGTCAGTGGCCAGGCTCGAACCCAGACCTTTCTAACCCAAGGCCAGCTCTATATCCCCTACGCCATAGATAGCTTTAAAAATATATAATAAAAGTTATGGGCATTTATGTAGTACTTTAAAGGACAGTCGTGTGAGGGAGGTATCCAAGGTGGTTATTATTCCTATTTTATAGATGAAGCTGAGGCTCACTGTGGTTAAGGGACTTACTTAAGGTCATGTAGCCGGAAAGCAGCAGAGACAGGATTCAGACTCTAGCACAGGGGTGGGGAACCTGTGGCCCTCTAGGTCCTCAAGTGTCCCCCTTTGACTGAATCCAAACATCACAGAACAAATCCCCTTAATGAAAGGATTTGTTCTGTAAAACTTGGACTCGGTCTAAAGGCAGCACCCAAGGACCTAGAAGGCCACATGTGACTTTGAAGCCGTAGGTTTCCCTGCTCTGGCACTGTGCCACTGTCTGTCCATAGTTATGTGCCAATCCAACAAACCTTTTCATTTTATTCTGCCCATAGGGTAAACCTCCTGTAAATCTTAGGGAAGGATGTAAATTTCATTGATGTGCTTTCTTCCCCACTGTAGGTCTACCATGAGAGGAAGGTAGACATAATGCGTAGAGTTGATGTGGTTTAAGTCCCACTTCTGACATATAATGACTTTGGGACACATAACCAGTCAGAACCCCCAGGCCACTTTCTGAGGCCTGTTGTAGATTTACGTCGATAGAAAGGGAGTTTCCTCACTTGGGAGCTCTGTATAACAATGAACTCACAAGTTGAAACTCTCCCTCCCTCAAAAATTAAAAAACACATATTTAAAAAATGCTGTTTTACATAGAAGCAGCCATCACTTGGCTGGATTATTCTTTCATCTCTAAGTAAGGTTTTTTTTTTTTTTTCCACAGCCTTTATGAGGCGGATTTCCATGGTATGTAGAGGACTGGCCTTGGAGTCATGAGAACATAAGTTCAAGTTCTGCTTCTGACACATACCAGCTGAATGTCCCTGGCCAAGTCACTCTACCTTAGTGCCTCTGGGCAACCTTCTGAGACTAAAAGTTGTAGAACACATAGTGATCTGCATGGTTTGAGGGAGTTTCCTCACAGAGAGTTCCTTTTGCCAATGAAAGCTCTGGTCTGGCTCAAAAGAAAAAAAAAAGCTTCTTCTCTATATGACAGAACCAAATTGCACAGTGCCTAAGTGGGATTTTAATAGGTGTTGAATTCAATCAAATGAGGTAGAATGTATTTTTATATATAAGGTATTTTGAGTTTGTATTAATAAGTTATTTTAAATGACTATTATTACAATAACAAAGTATGTTGCCATTGACCCTCATGGTTACCTGGAAGGCTGCCCCAGGTCCTTTCTTTGTTTGCACCAAACTGATTTCCACTAGCAGTTATTAGGTGCCAACACTGCCTGAAAGACAGGTTAATAATTCACATTTTTCTGTATCTTTAAGCTCCAAGTGCTTTCCTCACAACAACCCTAAGAGTAGATGCCACAAGTCTTGTTGTCCCCAATTTACATATGAGAAGACTGAGATTCAGAGAAATAGAATGTCTAGCTGAGGAGCACATGTCTAGTCAGTGTCTGAGCTGATCAGGATTTGAACCCATGTCTTCTGATTTGACATTCACTCCCCATTGCTCATCTAGGGTGTAGTATTATGGAAAGAGCGCTGGATGTGGAGTCAGAGGACCCTAGGTTACAGTCTCAACTCTGCTGTGTGACCTTGGACAAGTCACCTCCCAGACCTTCAGTTTCCTCTATTTGCAAAATGAGAGGATTGGATAAGGTGGTTTTAAGGTCCTTTCTGGCTCGCAATATATGACCATATGATTTGTGCTTCTCTCACTCTTGTAGAACTTTTAAAACATGATATTTAATATTTAAATGGTATTTAATAGAATTTAAACAATTTATATGGAGAATACACTTAATATATCAAATAAAACAAGTTAATATTTGTAATTATTAATAACACTATTAATAGTAATCTTTCTAAAGAATAATGTGGTGATAATATAAACAATTTACATTTTATATAAATTTAAACCTGTCAGTTTCCTTCCCCTCATGACAGAGGCCAGCTTGTCATTGTGCTGTTTTCTTCTCTGTGGAGTTTGAGTCTCCCCCACTCCCTTTTCCCTTTTCTTTCAGTCTGGATAAACCAGAACAATCTTAGTATGATCCCGATTCCCCCAGGATGAGAGGCACGGAGCAGCTGCCCTCCCTTGGCCCACCCAGGGCACCTTCCCTAGGGTTTTTAACTCCTAACCTCCCAGATCGCTTTTGGAAAGGAAGGCAGGCACTTGGCTGGCCATGGAGTAAGACCTGAGTAGTGAGCAAAGGGTCCTGAGGCCAGAGAGGAGGGCTGCCACATATTTCCTCTTCTCAGGGTAAAGCAGATATCCTCAATGACTTTAGTTTTATCTTTTGGTGAAACTGGTTTGGTTTTCTTCTCTGGCATGGACACTTGTTTTCTCTCTGTTTTGTCATTTTTTCCTTCATGGATTTCCTAGCTACCCTTGATATTTTTATAAAATGTATTTAGCCCATGTAGTGAGAGTATAAACAGGGTGTGTGTGTGTTTGTGTGTATGCACTACTTTGTGAGCATGCCACATACACCCCTCTCTTTGTAGAAAAGCAGACCTCTTGAGTCCTTAGCTTGCCTAGGGAGCTAGGTGTCACAGAGTTGGACCTCAGAATAAGTCACTCCTGAGTTGGAATTTTGCTCCAGATACTTAGTAGTTGTGTGATCCTGTTTTTCCAGCCTCAGCAGAAGGGTCTCCCTTGGGAGGTAGTGACTTCCCTATCACTGAAGGTGCTCAAGCGGAGACTCGTCAGGGATATGACAGAGGGGACTTTTGTCCCATCTTGGTTTGGTTTACATAGCCTTCCTGCATCCTGCCAATCAGACCTTCGATAGTTCTGTGATGCTGGACCTCCTGTTGGAATTGCCTCTAGAACCCAGGCCTCAGGTCTTTTGGATATCTTCACGGGCAGCAGGGCTTTGAGGATGTATGAGCCATGGCTGGTGCAATGAATCACCCAGAGCTGGTGGATTCCAAATTTGCCCAGGATAAGATTCTTAACTTCTCTCTGCCATGGGCCTCTTTGGCCATCTGATAAAGCTTATGGAACTCCTCAGCATGAGATTTCTAAATGCATGAAATAAAACATCTAAGATTACAAAGGTGACTAAAAGAAAGTGAATTGGAAGATAGTGGGTGTAATTTTTTTTTTCTCCATCTGAGTTCACAGACCTCTTGAACTCTGTCTCTGGACTGGTCAGTGGGCCCTAGGTTAAGAACCCTTGACCTAAGAACAAACTGGGACAAATGGCTCTACAGATCCTTTGGTCCTAACACTCCCAACTGGTGGGGTTAACTCAAACCTCTTCAATTCCACCAGCGTCCTGGCCCAACACAATGTACACTTGAATTTTTAGCAAGAACAAAGATTCAGTTGAAGCCAGCTCTCATGGATAAGATGCGTGGTCAAGCTGGGTAATACATCTTTGGGGGGGTAAGGAGAAAGGTAGTTTAAAAAAAAAAGCAGCAAAATGAGGTGGATGTAAAATAATGAACTTGGTTTTCTTGTATGTTTCATGAGCTGGTACTGAAAGATGAATTCCAGCCTCTTTGGACTAAGCCTTTGAAGAGCAGCTTTGATTTGGTTGTTATAAATCCTGGTATGTTTTGTTTAAAAAAGATCAGTTTCATTACTTTATATGAGGGCCTGAATAGTTGGAGTTTGGTCAGTCAGTGAGCATTTATTAAATACCTACTGTTTGTTAAACTCTGAAGATACTAAGACAAAAATAAAGAGGACCTGGCCTCTAGAAGCTTACATTCTATTGGGGGAAATATACACAGACAAGTAAATCCAGACTGTATGTATGTGCAGTTTCTGGTTGGGGGAGGGGAGGGGGGAGGAGAGTGTATATATGGGGGTGGCAAGTGGGGGAGGGGCTGGCTAGAGATCAGGAAAGGCCCAATTTGGGAGGTGCTGTTTGGGCATCTGGTCTTGAACAAATGATGGTCAGAAGTGGGGTGGATGACCTTGGTTAATATAGTAGAAGAAGGCATCTAGCTGGCATTCCAGAGAGGGCTACTCAGCTGTTTGGTGTTTGACTTAGGTTTCTAAAATAATGTGTGCCTCTACCCTCTACCCAAACAGGAGAGAGGGGAAGAAAGAAGGAGAGAGAGAGAGAGAGAGAAGAAGGGGAGGGGAGGGGAGAAGCCACCTGTTGCTGACTATCCCCTGTCACTACCACATTTCTGCCTTTGGAACTCTGAAGTGAGGCTGGTTAGGTTGCTGGGATAGCTTTGGGGCAGGCATTCTCTCTTGGTGTGGTGGGCATCAGCTGTGATCAGCTGAGTGTGAGTTCACATCTGCTTTTGCTTTGTGTGCCTTTGTTTTTGAATGGTGCATATTTAAACAGAGATGACATGAGCTAAGAATGGAAAGTCAGCAGAAAGTTTATTTTAGGCCAGGACTCTGGTCTTAGTAGACTCCAGAGGTATTTGGGTACAGGGGAAAGAAGACTAGATTTGCAGTCAGGGGACCTGCATTTGAGTCCAGGCTCTATCAAAATTAGCTGTGTGACCTTGGGTAAGTCATTCAACTTGGGTTGGACTCTTAGCTATGCTACTTAGAGCCTGTGTTACCTTTGGCAAAGTCTTATAGTCTCTCTGGGCCTCAGTTTCCCCATTTTTCAAATGAGGGGGTTGGACTGGATAATCTGTAAAATCCTTTCCAATTCTAAAGTCCCATGACCTCTCTGGGCCTCAGTTTCCCCATTTGCCAAACAAGGAGGGTTGGACTGGATAACCTGTAAAGTCTCTTGTAGCTCTAAATCCTGAGATTCTATGACCTGATGAGGGAGGAGAATAATATTCTACAGCAGTGGCATCAAATTCATATAGAAATGGGGGCCACTGATTTACAGAAAAAGGAGCCCTATGGGCTGCATATTGACTTGGTTTTAAAGTGTAATATTATCTGTATTTTATTTTGTAATATAAATTATTATAAATATAAGTATTTTATAGTTACAGTGTTACTACAATTATAATATTCTGTGTAATTATGATCACAAATCTCTCCCAATTACATTTTAATTTGGTTTGGGTCACCCTCAAGACTGCCCATGGATTGAGTGTTTGATCCCTGTGATATTGAGAGATGGATTTACTTTTTGTGGCCACAAGAGAGAAGAGGAGAGTGGGTGATGGTGCTGTAAGTGGGTTGGTGGGCCCACCTTGCCTGGCTTCATCTTCCCATGGAAGCAGGAAGCTAAGCCACCTGTTGTAAGCATGGCGCTGGGGTGGAAGAGAAGAGAAGTTAAGCAATCGCTGTTGTGAGAAATGAGATAGGGAGTTGATAGTGATGAAATACTATAAACATGAGTTACTTGAATTCCTCAAAAGACCCATAGGATCATTGATTTAAGCTGGAGGAGGATCCCTTAAAGGTCACCTCATCTCGTCCTTCATTTTATAGAGTAGGAGCCCAGGGGGTTCAGTGACTTGCCCAGGGCCATAGTAACAGAGCAGGTAATACAACCTCTGACCTCTACTGTCTGTGTAACTCTGAACAACCTCTTGGTCTCCCAGGCAACCAGAGAAGGTGCTGATTTCCATTATTAGAGGAAATTTCCTTATATGAATCAAACCACTAGTCTCATTTCTACCCCCATGCCTCATCCTCTCTCCTTAGCCTATTCCTTATCCTTGGATAAGGTATCTACTGTTCCATTGGTGGGGGCCTTCCTGCCAATGCTACTCAGATTTTTTTTTTTTTTCATTTTAGGAGGTGGTTTCGTCAATTGCTATAGCCAAAATAAAATGTATCACTTGGTGGTCCCCCTTCTGGTGATGAAATCCTGTGCCCTTAGCCAGACTGGTCCTTGTATGGCCACCGTCCATCTCTTGTAGTAGAAGTGTTTCCATCTTGGGGGACTAAAGGCCAGACCCTGTGTCTTGGAGAACCCAGAGCACTTCCATGCCATGATCAGGCATCCATGAAAGGACCCAGTGGAAGAAGTGCGAGTCACAATAATATAATGATGAATTAGGAGATTCAATGGAAAGAAAACACCCCGAGGGAAAGCAGATTTTTGGTTTGTGTCCGATTTGTTTTTACTTTAATTATTTAACATGCACACACACGTACGCACCAAAAACACCAGTCACAGCTCTAACAGCTATGTTCTTATTCTTCAGATTCACAGAGATGATACGTCACAGATGATTTTGCAAGAATGGAAAAAGGAAAGAAAGGAGATGAGGTAAGGCTTGCGTCTTGTAAACGTTTAAATGCAGTGTCTCTCTCTGGAATGACCCATCCCCTCTTTCCACGTGCCTTTTCCTCTAATCAGTGGAAATGTCTCTCCTTACTGCCTGAAGAGGGAGTATGTTGTAAGCAGAGATGAAAAAAAAAATATTGATTTTTTTTTCAAATTTTTCAATTCATTTTTCAATTTCAATTTACTTTTTTTTATCACTGCTACTTTTCCAGTACTTCATTCCAACCCACACAGATCCCTCCCTCATAACAAAGAAGTTAAACAAAATGAGTCAGTGCATTGGATGTGGCTGCAGTGTATACCTCATTCCACACCTGTAGTCCACCACCTCTCTGATGAAAAGAGGGAGGCACGCTTCTTTTTCGTTCCCCTGGAGTCTTTCAGTTTATGTCTTTCCTTTTGTCTTTTTTCTTTTGTCTGCTTATGTCTTTCCTTGCCTCTGAAGTCGTTCCTTTATGTCTTTGTGGCTATTATGTGACTGACCTTATTTTGATCATTTCATTCTGTACCAGTTCATCTAGGTTTTCCCAAGTTTCTTAGGAATTCTTTATACCTGTTATTTCTTACAACATGATAATGTTCTGGAACATTCCATCACATTTCTATACCATAGTTTATCCAGCTGTTCCTCAATCAGCTGGGCACCAAGGTTTTATAGCAGCTCTTCAGCGAACCTGCTATATGATCTTGGGCAAATCCCTTAACCTCTTTGGGCCCTCACATTTATTCATCTGTAAAAGGGGGTCATTGGACTATCTGATCAAGAAAGGTTCTTACTGCTGTCAAAATTGTATTATTTCTGATTAAAATCCTTTCTTTTAAATGACTCTGAATTTCATACCAGTTGCCCTTCCCAACTGATGTGAATTAGTAATATTTGGGAAACCCCATTTCTTTTTTTTAATTTTATTTTTAATTTTTTCTCCCAGTTACATGCAAAAACAATTTTTAACATTCTTTCTTAAAACTTTGACTTCCAGATTCTCTCCCTTCCTCCCCCCGCCCATTGACAAGGCAAGCAGTTTGATATACGATATACATGTGTAGTCATGCAAAACATTTCCCTAATAGTCATGTGGAAGAAAACATAGACAAAAAAAACCCAAGAAAAATAAAGTAAAAAAAAAAATACGCACCAGTCTGTATTCAGACACCATCAGTTCTTTGTCTGGATAGCATTTTTCATCCTAAGTCCTTCAGAGTTATCTTGTGTCGTTGTATTGTTGAGAATAGCTAAGTCATTCACAGCTGATCATCTTACAGTATTCTGTTACTTTGTACACAGTACGTTTTCACTTTGTGTCAGCTCATGTGAGTCTTCCCAGGTTGTTCTTAGAGCATCCTACTCATCATTTCTTACAGCACAACAGTTCTCCATCACAATCGCATACTACAGTTTGTTCAGCCATTCCCCAGTTGATGGGCATCTCCTCAATTTCGATTCTTTGTCCCCAGAAAAGAGCGGCTGTAAATATTTTTGTCCGTATGAGTCCTTTTCTTTTTTGTTTTTATCTCTTTTGGGATATAGACCTAGAAGTGGTACTTCTATGTCGAAGGATATGCATGGTTTCAGAGCCCTTTGGGTGTAGTTCCAAATTGCTCTACAGAATAGTTGAATCAGTTCACAACTCTACCTGCAGTGCATTAATGTCTCATTTTTCTCACATCCCCTCCACCATTTTTCATTTTCCTTTTTTGTCCTGTTAGTCAATCTAATTGGTATGAGGCAGTGCCTCAGAATTGTTTTAATTTGCATTTCTCCAATCAGTAGTGAGAGCATTTTTTTAAATTAATAAATTTATTTATTTTTAGTTTTAAACATTTACTTCCACAAGATTTTGAGTTCCAAATTTTCACCCCATCTCGCCCTTCCCCCCACCCCAAGATGGCATGCATTCTGGTTTTTTTGTTTTTTTTTTGGGCTAGCAGTGGGGTTAAGTGACTTGGCCAGGGCCACACAGCTAGTAAATGTTATGTGTCTGAGGCCGGATTTGAACTCAGGTCTTCCTGAATACAGGGCTGATGCTCTATCTACTGCGCCACCTAGCTGCCCCATTGGCATGCATTCTGAATTCCCCTTCCCCTAGTCTGCCTTCCCTTCTATCTCTCCCCCCCTTCTCTTATCCCCTTCCTCTTCTATTTTCCTTTAGGGCAGGATAGATTTCTGTTCCCCATTTCCTGTATTTCTTATTTCCCAGTTGCATGTGAAAACATTTTTTTTAAACATGTGTTTTTAAAACTTTGGGTTCCAAATTTTCTCCCTTCCTCCCTCCCCACCCACCCTCATTGATAAGGCAAGCAACTCAATATAGGTTATACATATGCAGTTATGCAAAACACTTCCATAGTAGACATGCTGTGAAAACTATTTCCCTTAATCTTATCCTTCCCCCCCATTTATTTTATTCTTTCTTTTGACCCTGTCCCTCCTCAGAATTATTTGCTTCTGATTACCCCCTTTCCCAATCTGCCCTCCTTTCTATCATCCCCCTACTCTCTTGTCCCCTTCCCCCCCCCCATTTTCCTGTAGGGTAAGACAGATTTCCACACCCAATTGAGTGTGTATGTTATTCCCTCCTTAAGTCAAATCCTATGAGAATAAGATTCACTCATTCCCTCTCACCTTCCCTCATTTCCCTTCCACTGTAAGAGCTTTTTCTTTTCTGTTTTTTTTTTTTTGTGAGATAATTTACCCCATTCTACTTTTCCCTTTCTCCTTCTGCTAGTATAATCCTTTCTCACCACTTAATTTTATTCTCCAGGTATTACCCCTTCATCTTCAACTCACCCTTTGCCCCCTCCATCCATCCATCCATCCATCCATCTATCTATCTATCTATCTATCTATCTATCTGTCTATCTATCTATCTATCTATATACATACATATAATTTTTTCCCTCCAACTACCCTAACACTGACAAAGGTCTCATGAGTTACAAATATCATCTTTCCATGCAGGAATGTAAACAGTTCAACCTTAATAAGTCTCTTATGATTTCTCTTTCCTGTTTACCTCTTCATGTTCCACTTGAGTCTTATATTTGAAAGTCAGATTTTCTATTCAACTCTGATCTTTTCATCAAGAATGTTTGAAAGTCCTCTATTTCACTGAATGACCATTTTTTTCCCCTGAAGGATTATACTCAGTTTTGCTGGGTAGATGATACTTGGTTGTAATCCTATCTCCTTTGCTCTCCAGAATATTATATTCTATGCCCTGCGCTACATTAATGTAGAAGCTGCTAAATCTTGTGTTATCCTGATTGTGTTTCCACAATACTTGAATTGTTTCTTTCTGGCTACTTGTAATATTTTCCCCTTGATCTGGGAACTCTGGAATTTGGCTACAATATTCCTAGGAGTTTTCCTTTGGGGATCTCTTTCAGGAGGAGATTGGTGGGTTCTTTCAATTTCTATTTTGCCCTCTGGTTCTAAAATATCAGGGCAGTTTTCCTGGATAATTTCTTGAAAGATGATGTCTAGGCTCTTTTTTTGATCATGGCTTTCAGATAGTTCAATAATTTTTAAATTCTCTCTCCTGGATCTATTTTCCAGGTCAGTTGTTTTTCCAATGAGATATTTCACATTGTTTCCTAATTTTTCATTCTTTTGGATTTGTTTTACAGTGTCCTGATTTCTCATAAAGTCACTAGCTTCCAATTGCTCTATTCTAATTTTTAAGGAAGTATTTTCTTCAGTAAGTTTTTGGACTTCCTTTTCCATTTGGCCAATTTTGCTTTTGAGGGCATTCTTTTCCTCATTGGCTTTTTGGACCTCTTTTGCCATTTGGGTTAGGCTATTTTTTAAAGTGTTATTTTCTTCAGTATTTTTTGGGGTCTCCTTTAGCAAGCTGTTAACTTATTTTTCATGATTTTCTTGCATCACTCTCATATCTCTTCCCAGTTTTTCCTCTACTTGTCTTAACTTGCTTCTCAAAATCTCTTTTGAGCTTTTCCACGGCCTGGGACTGATTCATATTTTTCTTGGAGGCTCTGTATGTAGGAGCTTTGATTTTGTTGTTTTCTTTTGGTTGTATGTTTTGATCTTCTTTGTCACCAAAGTAAGATATGACTCTTTTTGCAAGGTTTGCTCATGATCCCAGCCAATTACTTGAGTTTTAAACTCTTTGTTAAGGTAAAAGTCTGCTTCCAATATGGAGAGTGTACTGTCCCAAGCTTCGGGGGTTTTGTGTAGCTGTTTTCAGAGATACTTGTAGGGATCTGTAAATTTTCATTTCTTCCAAGGTGCTATGATAAGGGGCGAGGTGTTTCCTTTCCACTGCCACAACAAGCTCCACCACGCCAGCGCTTTTTCTTGCTCCAGGACTGCCCTTCAGAACTGTGACCCAGATCCAAGCATGGACAAAGCAAGAGATTCCTGCCTCAGCACTGGCAAAGAGATCCCTGCAATCCCTCTCTGATCAGCCACTCGATTCCCCCTCAGTCTGTGGGCCTGAAGCTCAGGAGGCAACTGCTGCCCTGGGGCACGCTCGGCACTTGTGGCTGAGACCTAGCTTCTCTCTCACCGCTGTCACAGATTTTTCCCACTGACCTTCTAAGTTGTCTTTGGCATTCCTGGGTTGAGAAGTCTGGAAACGTCCACAGCTGCCTGTGATTCAGTCCTCTGAGGCCTGTTCCAGGGTTGCTGTGGCCTGCATGTCCACGCCGAACTGCGTTCCTCTCCCCACCCAGCGTGATATACCTTTCAGATCAACCATCCAGGTTGTCTTGGGCTGGAAATTTGTTTCACTCTGTCTTTTTGTGGGTTCTGCTGCTTTAGAATTTGTTTAGAGCCATTTTTTTTTACAGGTATTTGGAGGGGTTTGAGGGAGAGCTCAAGCAAGTCACTGCTTTCCCTCTACCATCTTGGCTCTGCCCTAGAGCATTTTTTCATATGACTATAGATAGCTTTGATTACTTCATCTGAAAACTGATCATATCATTTGATCATTTGTCAACTGGGGAATGGCTCTTATGTTTAAAAATTTGACTCATTTCTCTCCATATGTTTGAGAAATGAGGCCTTTATCAGAGAAACTTGCTTCAAAATTTTTTTTCACACTTACTATTGCTACCTGTATTTCCCTTCATCCTATTTCTCCCCCCATTTATTCTATTCTTGCTCTCCTTTTACCTTCTCCCTCCTCAAAAATGTTTTGCTTCTAACTACCTCTCCCCCAATCTGCCCTCCCTTCTATTTTCCCCTCCCTTCTGAAATCCCCTTCCCCTCCTACTTTCCTATAGGGTAAGATAGATTTCTATACTCAATTGAGTGTGTATGTTATTCCCTCTTTGAGCCAATTCTGATGAGAGTAAGGTTCAGTCACTCCCTCTTCTCCTCCACTCTAAAAGTTTTTTCTTGCCTCTTTTATGTGAGATAATTTGCCTCATTCTACCTCTCCCTTTCTCTTTCTCTAAGTACTTTCCTTTCACCCCTTAATTTTATTTTTAGATATCATCCCTTCATATTATATACTCCTTCTATTCTGTCCTAATAATGAGAAAGGTCTTATGAGTTACAAGTATCATCTTCCCATGTAGGAATATAAACAGTTTAATCTGATTAAGTCCCTTATAATTTCTCTTTCCTGTTTATCATTTTATGCTTCTCTTGAGACTTGTATTTGAAAGTCAGATTTTCCGTTCAGTTCTGGTCGTTTCATCAAGAATGTTTGAAAGTCCTTTTTTTCATTGAATATCCATTTTTTTTCCCTTGAAAAATTTTCCTCAGATTTGCTGGGTAGGTGATTCTTAATTGTAATCCTACCTAGCTCCTTTGCCTTCTAGAATATCATATTCCAAGCCCTTTGATGCTTTAATGTAGAAGCTGCTAAATATTGAATTTTCCTGACTGTGGCTCCACAATGCTTGAATTGTTTCTTTCTGGCTGTCTCTCCTTGACCTGGGAGCTCTGGAATTTGGGTATAATATTCCTAGGAGTTTTCCTTTTGAGATCTTTCAGGAGGTGACCAGTGGATTTTTTTAGTTTCCATTTTATCCTCTGGTTCTATACTATCAAGACAGCTTTCCTTGATAATTTTTTTTTTCATTTAAAAATACTTTATTGCTCAAAAGTGCTAACCATCAGTTGAGCCTTCAGGGAGTTGTAAAATGGTTTTTTTTGCTTTTATGGTGAGGTGATCCGGGTTAAGTGACTTGCCCAGGGTCACAAAGCTAGTAAGTGTCAAGTGTCTGAGGCTGGATTTGAACTCAGGTCCTCCTGACTCCAAGGCCAGAGCTCTATTTACTTTGCCACCTAGATGCACCGAGTTGTAATTTTTTTTGCTGGTGGAGCGTCCTGCCTCAATGTTGATGGCTACTGACTGCTCAGGGTGGTGGTTGCTGAAGGTTCGAGTTCCACCGGTTCCCCCACTCTCAGTGAGGCACTTAGGGTCCAGATGTTGGTGTTTGCTTTCTCCACCACCTGGGCTTCAGGATCTCTTCCTGGTATGCTGAGGTGGGGCTTTCCACTAGCTTGCTGGGATGCCTCCCGTTCTGTACTGTTCTCCTTCCCCCACTGTAAGAGGGGCCTTTCCAGTTAATCCCTCAAGCTATCTGGGCTACTGTACTGCTGCACCCCATCTTTCTTCTGGTTCAGCTGTTCCAGGTTTTTTCCTGGGGTGATATTTTCTGGACTTTCAGGAGTTAATAAGGGAGAGTAAGAGAGACTCACTTCTTACTCCGCCATCTTGGGTCTGTTAATTTCTTGAAAGATGATGTCTGGGCTCTTTTTTTTTTATCATGGCCTTCAGGTAGTCCAATAATTTTCAAATTCTCTCTCCTGAATCTAGTTTCCAGGTCATTTGTTTTTCAGTGAGATATTTCATATTGTCTTCTATTCTTTCATTCTTTTGGTTTTGTTTCATTGGTTCTTGATTTCTCATAAAGTCATTAGCTTCCATCTGCTCAATTCTGATTTATAAGGAATTCTCTTCTTCAGTGAGCTTTTGGACCTCCTTTTCCACTTAGTCAGTTCTACTTTCCAAGGAGTTCTTTTCTTCAGTGAATATCTGTTCCTCTTTTTCCATTTGGCCAATCTGCTTTTTAAGGCATTCTCCTCATTGGTTTTTTGTACCTCTTTTACCATTTGGCCTAGTAGGTTTTTTTTAAGGTGTTATTTTCTTCAGTATTTTTTTGTCTCCTTTACCAAGCTGTTGACTCACTTTTCATGATTTTCTTGCATCACTCTCATTTCTCTTCCCAATTTTCTTCTACTTCTCTTACTTAATTTTCAAAATCCTTTTTGAGCTCTTCCGTGGCTTGAGACCAATTCATATTTTTCTTGGGGACTTTGGATGTAGGAGCTTTGACTTTGTTGTCTTTTTCTGGTTGTATGTTTTGATCTGCCTGATAGATGTTCTCTTAGTTTCTATCTGTTTGTCACTACAAAAAGAGTTGTTATAGATAATTTTCTATGTATGAGTCCTTTTCACCAATTTTTAATCTCCAGTTACAATAATAATAATAATAATAATAATAACAGCTAGCACTTGTATGGTACTTTAAGGTTTGCAATTACTTTACCTTCAGTAATTCATAGGCTTAGTAGTGTCATTGCTGGGTCAAAGGGTAGTGACTTTTGAGGCATGTATGTTTTTTTTTTGTTGGTTTTTTTTTTTTTTTTTAGTGAGGCAATTGGGGTTAAGTGACTTGCCCAGAGTCACACAGCTAGGAAACATTATGTGTCTGAGGTCAAATTTGAACTCAGGTCCTCCTGACTCCAGGGCTGGTGCTCTATCCACTGTACCACCTAGCTGCCCCGAGGCATGTTTTTAAATTACTTTTCAGAGTGGCTGGACCCATGGGTCCACCTATAGTGCATTTATGTCTTGCCAGATGGGCAGCTAGGTGGCGCCATAGTGCACAGAGCCCCAGGCCTGGAGTCAGGAGGACTCATCTTTCTGAGTTCAAATCTGGCCTCAGATACTTACCAGCTGTGTGACCCCAGGCAAGTCACTTCACCCTGTTTGCCTCCGTTTTCTCATCTGTAAAATGAGCTGGGGAAGGAAATGGCAAGCCATCCCAGTATCTCTGCCAAGAAAACCTCAAATGGGGTCATGAAGAGTCAGACACGACTGAAAAAAACAACTGAACAACAGCTGTCTTGCCAAGTGTCTTTTAGGTGGGTTTTGGATAATGTACATACTGATAATGATTAATAATAATAATAACTAACATTTATATAGTGCTTACTGTGTGCCAGGCACTGTGGGTAAACACTTTACAATGATTAACTCATTTCATCCTTAAAACAACTTTTAAGGGTAAGTGCTATGATTACCTTCATTTTACAGTTGAGGAGATTGAGGCAAACAGAGGTTAAGTGACTTGCCCAGAGTCATAAGTGTCTGAAGCTGGATTTGAATTCAGGACTTCCTGACTCCAGGTCTGGTGCTCTATCCACTGTGCCACACAGCTGCTCAAAAGATAGGAAATTGATAGGAATTACTTCTGAAAAATTAAGGATAAGAGGTTTTCTTTGTGAAAAATTAATGCCTAGTTGTGAATTTATTCTTCTAAAATCTGTCTGATAAATAAAATTAGATGCTTTTAATAGTTGCATTTTAAAAAACATTTTCTTTTTTTGGTCAGACTATCCTGGTTTTAACATTCTACTTTCCCCCACCCTCTTTACTTTTACAGAGAAATGACCAAAAATTTCTTCAACTCCCAGTTTGGAAGCCTGTTTCGAACAGACCAGAACCCCACATACTTCCTGAGGCGCTTATCTCGATTTGCTGATATCTACATGGCGTCTCTGAGCTGCCTTCTGAGCTATGATCTCAGTCACACGTTCTATCCCAGGAGGACTCCCTTACAGCATGAACTTCCAGCGTGGTCTGACAGGCCCCCAGCGGGGAACTTCAGGATCCCCTTTACACAAGGGGTGGCCCAGGCCAAGTAACCAAATAAACCACTCGAGGTGGGCGGACATTGAGGCATTAATACCAATGAGAGTATAAACGGCGCTTTTTAAGCAAGTATGAATATTGTATTTTGCTATTTATATGGTTTTATCTGGTGAATAAATTTCCTTGTTTTGATAGAATAGGAATTCAGAATTAAGTGGTCTAACTCTCTTCTGATTTGAATCTCCTGTTAATGATAATGGGAATTATGGACACCCAGAGGAGGAGAAAGTAGATCCCTGAAGTTTCTGTTGGCTGAAAGATGAGCTTCATATTGAAAGTCTATTTATTCAGCCTTTCGGTTTACAAAGGCCTTGGAGCTGAGTTTTTCTGGGATAGATAAGGCCCTTTTTGTCCTAGTTCTAGAGTCGTGTGGCTTGGTTGAGTTTTGACAGTATTGAAACGACTGTGTTTCTTCATCATTCATTTGACAGTTCCCTACTAGGTACCTAAGATGTACAAGGCACCATGGGAAACACAGAGATGCCTAACTCTTCATCCTTGCCTTCAGAGAGGTTACAAAGAGGAAGCGACCTATTATAGTGGAAAGAGCAGAAGACTTGGGTTGGAATTCCACTTCTGGTACTTCTTAGCTGTGTGACCTTGGTCAAATCGATTAAGCGTTCTGAGACCCTGTTTTCTTACCTGTAAAATGGTGGATAATAAGCCTAATTGTAAGAGAGGATATAGTAGATTGGGTAAAGAGCTGACCTCAAAACTGTGGTCTGATTTCAAGTCTCTCATACATACTGGTTTTGTGACCCTAGTTACTTAATTGCTCATAGGCAACTCTCTTAGACTACATTATAAATAGCAGAGAAAGTGCTGCATTAGTAAAGAGAGTTTTTCCTCTGTCTAAATCTTTGTAGGTTTGACCTCACTGAATTGTTGTGGGGTTCGATAAAGATAATAGAGTGTCCCCAAGATCTTTAAGAGCTTAACACTGTATTAAGATGTTTAGGACACCCCCGTATACATAAAGTGCTTTTCAAACTTCAAAGCGCTGTGTGAATGTCAGGTATTGTTATAATTATAATTTAGCCAAGTTCCATGCTCATGCTAGGCTGCCAGGTTAGAAGCTAGAGAGCTCACCCCTCAAATTGTTGGTTTTGAGATTTATTTTGATATTTCTCTTTTGACGTGAACATACCCTGCACCCTGGGAATTCGCAGTACTTCAAAGAAATCGAAGCCCTGCTTCTGGGAAGACTCCAGGTGGGAGGATGGAGAAGGGGGTTAACTTCCTCACCCTCCCTCATCCTCATTCAGCCGCTTCCTTACCAGGGGCAGACCAAGAGCGTGATCAGTGACAGATGAGAGTCCATGCCTATCCACTGCAAAGATAGTGGTGTTCCCTGACAAAGGCAGAGGGAAAACTGTCTTGGATAAATAATAGTCCCAGGCTACCAAGAAGAATTTAGGACTGGAGGTGGGTTATGGTTCCCAATTAAGAAAGGTTATAGATTCATGTGCAAAACAAGACAGGCAGGAATGTGATACTACCAGGACACAGCCTAAAACAATCAACATGAATTATCCAAGAGCTGTTAAAACAGCAAAAAACTTGGACAGAGCACCGGCCCTGGAGTCAGGAGGACCTAAGTTCAAATCTGGCCTCAGACCAAACACTTGACACATACTAGCTGTGTGACCTTGGGCAAGTCACTTAACCCCAATTGCCTTACCAAAAAACAAAACAAAACAAAAAAAAAAAGAAAACAGCAAAAAACTACATTGGTCTTGTGGTTCGCTACTAAAGGTGAGATGAAGGCACAGGTAGAATCTTTTTGCAACAAACTTATGTGATTCCCTCATCTCCCCGTGGTTTTGCTGTAATTAAAGCTTATTAAAATGAGTGCACAGTTAGCAAGCCTAATGCTAGTCCATGAGACCTGGGAAGGCAACAGACTAGAATGAAATTACTAGTGTGGGACTCCAGCTGGGGAAAGAGGGAGGTATTGCTCAGGCATCATCTCAGACCCTTGTCTTTGGGGATCTTTTGTGTATTTTCTTTGTGAGTGGTTTGGGAGTTTGGGTGACTCTTGTTTTGTTGGTGAGGGATTCAGGGGTTCTTAATCTTTCTTATGTTGTGAACTCTGATGGAAGTCTTTCTTGAATAATATTTTAAATGCATGAAATAAAATGCAGAAGACTACAAAAGAAATTAATTATATTGGCATACATTTATTAACATTTAAAAAGTTCATTCCAGATTAAGAACCTCTAGGTTAGAATATATACTCCTCTTGAGTAGGTATTGTTTCATGTTTTTGTATTTGTATCTTCAGTACCTAAGACAGTACCTGGCACATAGTAGGTACTTAATAAATATTTGGTGATTGATTGATTGGTTGAAAGAAGTTTAAAAAGCCTAACTCCCTTTCAGCAGCTCAGCTCCGTTTCCCATGCCTACAGTAAATGGTTATACAGCCAGGCTTTTTCTCTAAAAGAATGATGGATACGTGGCCATGGATCATAGAAAGTCCAGTGTTATTGCTGTGCAGTGTTATGGTGGAGAGGTAGATAAGGGGGCTTGGAATCAGGAAGACTTGATCCATGGACACTTGCTGGCTGTGTACCCTTGAGCAAGTCACTTAACCTCTGTCTCTGTTTCCTGTTTTATAAAATGGGGATAATAATGGCACCTACCTACCTCACAGGGTTGTTGTGAGGATAAAATGAGATAATATATGTAGAGTGCTTTGTAGACCTTAAAAGACTGTATTAAAGTTATTATTGTTTTTATTATTATTAATTATTCCTTGCAACAAGTTCTTTATAACGTGGTTTCCCAAATATTCATGAGAATGCTGAGAATTTGTCCAGTGCTGGCCTCTGAAAGGGACACTTCATAGATCACAGAGTTAGACTGTATTCTAAGCAAATAGGTAAATGGCAACCACTTCAGAACCAAAACATTTCAATTAAATCAACAAACATTTCTCAAGCACTTCTTGTACTCAGGGGATGCTTCAGTTAAGTCTAGATGATGAGGACATTCTCCTAAATGCTGTTTCCTTGGAGACACAATCTAAATTACCCTGTAGGAGGATGGAGACTGGTTTGGACGTAGGAAATGGGGTTGGCAGGAGAGGCAGGTGGAAGGGGGAGAGAGATCTTTTCTAAGTAAGATAAGATAATTTTTCTTCCCATCTTTTTAGAATAGTTCGTTTCCATGAGTTATCCGGTATTTATTTTAAACATGATACCCTTAATCAGGGGTATGCCGGTAAATGTTTAACAACCAGCTCTCTAGGGAAACAATATGAATGCATGACACAATTTAAAGTTTAATCAGCATTCTTAGCATCGTCTTCATCTTTCTTAAGTCTGGATAATCACCAAAATGATAATTCAAGCCCTGATTTGTAGTGTTTTCTGATTTCTGAGATGTCAGTGCTCACATCAGTAATTTAACCATCAGCTCCCTGAGTTGGTTTGAGATGGCTCCAGCATCCCCTCACAGGCCATCTTTGAAAAGCAGATTGGTTCAGTGGAAAGGGTGCTGCATTCTGAATCAGAGGTCATGGGTTCAAATCCCTATGCTGTTGTTTAGTACCTGTGTGACCTTGGGCAAGTCACTTAACTTCTCTGATTGGTCCTCATTTTCCTCATGTGAAAAATGAGAGGTTAGACTAGATGATGTCTCCATTCCTTTCCAGTTCTAAGTCGGGGGTCTTATGATTTTGTGTCATTGGTCACAGGAAGGCCAGCAGGCATCATGGTGTACAGTGGAAAGAGCACTGACTACAGTAAGATTTGGTTCAAATCCTACCAGTGTGACTTTGGGGTAGTCACTTAACCTGCTGAGGCCTCAGTTTCTTTATTTGTAAAAGGAAGAAATTGGGCCAGGTTGTTAGTTTTAGATCTAAGTGAGTTCCTGGAGAGCAAGGCCTATCTTTTCCCTTTGTATTCCCAGCGCTTAGCACAGTGCGTGGCACATAGTAGGCGCTTAATAAATATTCATTGACTGATTGACTGATCTTATGCCCATCTGGGTGCTTGAACTCAGTGCAACCAAGACCCACTAGCTCAGTGGGCATGCCCTCTTCGTGAAAGATGGCATACCCATTTTTCTCCTCATCTGGGGAGTTGATGTGTATAAGCTTATGGATGTCTACCTGCTAATTCTTGAAGTCAGAGTTGGCTCTGCCATTACTGAGATCAGAAGTGGGATTTTGGACCCCTGAAATGTGGAGTTTGTTCTTTTTCCTCTGGCCTGCTGGGAACTAGGATGAGGCCTTTGTATTTGAAGACTGTGCCCCACCCCATGAGTTACTACTATCCATCTGAAGCTTGGAGCCTTCCCTTCTCACATATGTGACTGAGGCTCCACAGGGAGTAGGACCAGTGTTCAATTGATCATGTGACTCTGTAGAGGCCTCCGGGAGTAGTCGATAGGGTGCAGGACTTGGAGGCGGGAAGACTTGGGGTTCCAGTCTCGTGTCAGAGTCCTATTTGTTGTACCACTCTGGGGAAATCTCATCAGCTCTCTGTTTCTCAGTTTTCTGATTCCCAACATGAAAGGGTTAGATGGGCTCTAAAATTCCTTCTGGGGTAGGTAGGTGGCGCCATAGTTTTGGAGTCAGGACGACTCATCTTCCTGAGTTCAAATCTGGCCTCAGACGCTTACTAGCTGGGTGACCTTGGGCAAGTCACTTAACCCTGTTTGCCTCAGTTTCCTCATCTGTAAAATGAGCTGGAGAAGGGAAGGGAAGAAACACTCCAGTATCTTTACCAAGAAGACCCCAAATGGGGTCAGGAAGAGTTGGACATGACTAAAAGACTGAACAAAAAGATTTCTTCTGGTTCTAAAACTAGGATCTTAGGAAAGTAGCATTAAAAGTGTTCCTGGTTGTCCCTCTAGGCCTCTGCCAAATCTTCCGGTGTTTCAAGTCTCAAGTCTAGTGGCGTCAGTTGAGAAAGTCATTTTATTTCCTAAACTAAAAACAGCAATGACACAACAGGTGAGGAGTGATTTAAAAATTGTTTGCCTAGTTAGTGGATGCCTGGTATTTAAGCCTGAACTCTTCATGGTTATATGAAGGGAAATTCACAGCCAAAATGCAGTCCATATTGGCCCCAAAAGTTCATTGAGAAATAGCCTTTAAAGGTGAGATGAAAAATGCATCTGACATTAAAAAAAAAACAAACCTTTTTTTTGTTTTTGTTTTTGTTTGTTTTTTTTCTTTTTACAAGAAAACTGACTTAAAAAAAGGTCTAAATGAAATATACCTGCTGCCCTTCTTGGCAGAGGTGGGGGTGTAGGGGTGTGGAATAGTGCATATAGCATCAACTATGGTTGAGGTGTTGGTTCATTTTGAACTGATTTTTTTTCCTCTTTTCTAATTTCTGTTATGAAGGATGGCACAGTGGGAAAGACCATAAGGAGGGACAGGTTCAGAAATGGGTGATGTAAAAGCAAAAGATATCTCTAGAAGCAAGATGGTAGAAATGACAAAGCCGCCCACATTGTAGGTCAGAGCTCCCGCTTTCCTGCATTCATCTGTCCTTTGTCTTGAAGTGGTGGGTGACATCTTGGGAAGAGCCCAGGGCTAGGAGTCAGGAACTAGGTGTCTAAGTCTTTCTTGGCTGATTATTAGCTAAATGAGGATCTGGGGAGAAGATGTGCCTGGCTGGGCTTTTGTCAGCTATAATTCACTAAGCTTATTATCAGTTGCAGTCAGTGACATGTAACCTGTTTCAGGATATTTGATGTTATTTATCTTGGTACCTTTGTGCCTGCATTGTTCACTGAAGAAAACACAATTTTTTTTCCCTAGTGATTCTTCAGTAGCAACAATTATCTGCCACCGATCTTTGTAACCAGCATATTAGCCTTGGGTGAGTTGAATGGTCTTTACACCTCCCCCCTCCCGTCAAGTACAAGACCCTACAAAATTAGACAATGAGAACAGCCACCTTATCACAGCAGTTTGTGGATTCTGACCGTGAACTGAATTTGGGGGTGCCATGTGAATCCTACGTACTCAGTGCTCAGGAATGAGAAAGGTCCCTTCATGCTAAAGGGCATTCCAAATGTGGCCATGGGTGATGAGGATCCTGTTACTGTCTGATTTATTACTGGGAGACAGGATGCATGTCATTTCTAGGTACAAGCTGTCATCCACACTTATGGAGGTTTGTCCTGTCTTTCCTTGGCTTCTGTCCTCTGGAGCCGTGGCTTCTGGTTCAGTCAGTCTTGATGTCACTAGTGTGTGAAAGCCAAATATGACTTCTAGAAAGGACTCCCTTGGGACCAGAGCCCAAACTAGGAATTTTTGCCCCTGGGGCAAACATCCTGAAGTGAGGGTTCTCATCTGAGAGGGACAGGGGAAGCAGAGCCTTGAGGACATCAGGACACTTGGAAGGGTGGGAAAGAGAACCTATTTTTAGCTAATTTTTTCTAACATGGTGCTAGGCTTTGTTATTTTTATAATGTCAAAGGAATACAAGACTTGTACTGCACCTTGGGGCAAAGCTCTGGTCGTCCCATTCTGGTTACGCTCTGGTTGGAGTTATTTATTGTCAGGTGGCAAAATCTTGCCAAAAGAAACCTGATAAATGGGCTGTAAGCTGTTTCTTGGATCCACGAAGCAGAATGATCTGTAAGTGACTGCCCTGGGGATTGGTTTGGGAAGTATTAATGATTTCTCCACGATAGATGATAGAATGTCATGTTCCTTGAACACAATGTAATTATCTTATTTTGTACACGTGAGCTTTTCTTGTACTGGTTTGATGTTTCTCTATTAGTACCAGGCTGGCTTTGTTAGTTAATTCTCTAATTTGCTTCTGTATATCATTGAAAACTCAACATTGGGCCTGGAAAGTTGCTTCTAGTTGTCAGTTAAATGGTGAGATTAGCCAATGTGATACCAGATACAATATGAAATTAGGTCAATGTGAATTTGTTGAGTGTTGATTTAAGAAAAAAATATTTGTGTTCTCTGTAATAAGTGAACTTCCTGCAGAATAAAAAGCTTGGGTGATACCATTCAGTCCATTGATGTTCACTCTTGTCTTCTCTTGAGTTTATAGAAAGTCAACTGAGCAGGGTGCGGGAAAGAGCATTGTGCTTGGCCTCTGAAGACCTGGGTTCAAACCCTACCCTGGTGACCTTGGGCAAGTCACTTAACTTGCCTGGGCCTCAGTTTCCTCATGTATAAGAATGTAGGTGTTGGACTAGAGAGACTCGTGGGACTAGTCCTATGTAATAGATTGGTAAATAGAACATTAGGCTTTGATCAGAAGGATCTGGATTCGAATTCTACTTTGGACACATAACTGGCTGTGTGGGCCTGTGCTGGTCACCTTACTCTCCCGAGCTTCAGATTCCTCTTCTATAAAATGGAGATCACCCCAATCACTGTGGGGTCATAGAATCCTACAGTTCAAAGGGACCTCAGAGGCCGTGAAGGTCTCCCTGCCCCTTAACCCTCTCTAGCTAGCAGTCCCCGAGTCATGCTTCACATCCCACCCCAGCCTCTTTCCCATCTACTCAGCCACAGTGCACCATTCCCTATTTCCCCTTACTTTCTAACCTGGAAACCACAATTAGATCAGTATTGCATTGCTGCTGTTAACCAGCTCTGCTAGTCATTCCTATGACTTCCAGATGCTTCCTGCACCAGCTAACTCGCCCTGGAGAATTGGATCCTTGTAGATTTGGATGCCTGCCCTGGGACCCTGCTGTCCTGATTGGTAAGTGACTCTCGTGGGCCTGTGTCTGCCCTGGCCCTACCCATGCTTCATGCCACCCCCCCCATCTTTGTGCCTTTGCTGACATGCATATATCTGCCTTGTTCTATTCCCTTCCCACTCCAGAAGCATAATCTGGTCACATCAAAACATCCATCTCTACTGGGAAGAGTGTTTAACTCTACTCCCTTATGGCACCACTCCCCTTTCTGGTAACTTCTGAAACCAAAATTCTGTTTCTTGGCCACTGCTCTCTGGATGTGTTATCTCTTGTTAATAGAATGCCCAATCCTTTGAAGGCAGTAACTGGCTTTGCTTTTGTATTTCTATCCCTTGGTGCTTAGAATAGAAAAACGGGTTTAACAAATGATTTTTTCTTTCTTTCTTCCTTCCTTCCTTCCTTCCTTCCTCTTTCTCTTCTTTTCTTTCTCTCTCTCTCCCCCATCTCTCTTTCTCTTTCTCCTTCTCTCCCTTCTTCCCTTTCTGCCTCCCCTGACGAAAGAGTTTGCAAAGCAAGCTAATGCAGTAGTGGTAACTAGGGAGCAGTTTAAGCTCATTCAGGGGGTGGACTGGCTTTAAGAACTGTTACAAATGATTTGTTCCTATGGAAGATTCATTAAAACAGGTTGAGCTAGAAACTCCTTCTCAAAAGACTTTGGCAGGGGATAGGGCAATTATGGCAAGGACTTGAAAGAGTAAAATTAATTTCTTTATAGTACAAGGTATTGATCTCTCATATGTTCACATGTGTTTGTTGATGGGGAAAGAATGTATCCGAGGATAATTGATAAAAATCAACTTGTGGACAGTCCTTCAGATAAAATATTGAGGAGAGACAGACTGTCCTGAGGACGAAATAGAGAACTGTGTTTCAGTCAGCCAAAAAATTAAAAACATCTATTAAGTGCTTACTATGTAGCAGGCACTGTACTAAGTGCTTCAGATAAAAACATGTACTGAGAAGACTCATGAAGTTAAAGCAGTGACCAAGGTAAGTCCGGCCACTGGGCATTGTGGTCTATCAGTTCATTTGCATGTGGCTCTCTAGAGTTTTAACTGACAAAATTGTGAATTTAATAACTGGAGACTATGAGAAGTTGACTTAAGGACTGTTGGATTCTTGCTTGGTAGAAGAAAGGTGGATTTCTTGAGTTTTACTTAAGGTAAAAATGAATCACTGACCACTACTAGGCTCTGGAGATGTGGAAGGGCGAGGAATCCAGAGATACAGATCTCTGATAAGAATTATAGGGAAGAAAAAGAAACTACAGGAGAGTAAGCTGAGTACAGTAGGAGTTATAAGAAGCTAGGGCCATAAGACATGGAAAGCTTCCCATTGAGATAGTTGACTCTTCAGCTAATTTTCAGGAAGCTCATTGAGTCGAAGAGAGGCATTGTTTTGCTGATTAAATGGAGAAAGGATGGAGCAGCTCCATTGGCAGCTGATTAAAAGAGAGCTGGATTCTGTTACTTGGTGAAGAGCTATCAGGACCTAATTGCTTTCTAGTCCACTTACAGTGTCAGGGAAAGAAAATCTCTTCAAGGTTGCCTGTGTTATCCTCTACTGCCTTTTCTGGTTTGAGAGGGAGAAAGAGAAGGATCAAGACAGTTTCTCTGTCTTTTGAGGAGCTATGATTTGCTTTGAGAAGAGGCTCGAAGCTGAATGGACAAAGCAAAATCACCTCTTATCTGCAGATCTGGCGGTTTTCTGGCTTGAGGGAATTGTTACTGAAGTAGTGTAACATTTTTTCTTAGTGCCCTTTAAGGGTGGCTGTGAGCAGTAAGAGCCTGTCACTCTTTCATCAGTTTGAGAACAGAAGAGGACTAGCTTTGTCCAGAAGGAGACCATCTAGCAAAGAGGCAGTTTTGTGTGGTGCACATCGTTACTGATGGTACCAACCACATCAAGACCTATAGTCCAGAGCTGTGAATTACCCCCTGGCTATGTGAATTTCCACACTTCCTGCTAAGTTTTTGATAAGTGTGTTCTCTCCCATTCTTCCCCACAGACAGTGTGCATTGGTGAGAAAGAGTGACCCAGATTTATGGATAGACTGCTCTGATTATTTCTGCTTTTGCCTTCTATTGAGGATTATTGTTTCTGTTTAATGTTCTAGTTGATGCTGTCATGGTGAATGGTTTCTTATAGATGGGAAGTACACCAGTGCTCAAGAGCTACAGGGGTGAGTACTAGGAATGTATCCTGCCCACATGAGGATAACCTCCCCAGAATTTTGAGAGGTTGAATTGTAGCCAGGTGGCATACCAACCTGCTAGTGTGAGTTCAGGCTGATCTGTCAGCCCAGAAAGGAGTCTATGCTACTCCCAGGCTCACAGGTAGAGAGCAGGCATTGGGGTCAGGAAAAGCTGGGTTCAGGTCCCACTTCTTACACACTCTGGCTGTGTGACCCTGGGTAACTCAGTTAACCTCTTAGTTCCCCAGGTAGCTCTCAACACTCAAAATTGCAGACAAGTACCCACCTGTATTGGTAGAGAGCATCTCCTCACCAGGGAGTTCCTGACACCAAGGAAATCACAGGTTTGGACCAAAATAATTAAAATATGTAGTACAGACTTTACACATGCAGGCTGCCTCAGTCTGAAATATAGATGCTTTGTCTAACCCTGACCTTTCCAGCTGGAGGACAGGACTCTCATTTCTGTGCCACAGTCACTCACTGAAGTTTTTTAGCCAAACAGGAGCAGAAATCCTACTTTTTGGTGAGCATTTCATTCAAAAAACATTTATTAAGTGCATACTATGTGCAAAGATTTTTTAAAAAATTGCAATTCCTGCCCTTAAGGAGCTTACATTCTAGTTGGGGCAAGGAGAGAAGAAATACAGCTTATACACAGATAAGTATAAAAGAGGGCAGGGGGTGGAGGAGAGATCCAGACAAAATGGTCTAGGAAAACGTGAAGAGGGAGAGGAAGGAAGAGGGCAGTATAGGGAGGCTTGAGCTGATCCTTGAAGGAAAATAGAGTTTCTGAAAGGTAAAGATGAGGAAAAAGATCTGAATTCAGATATGGCCTCAGACACTCACTAGTTGTGTGACCCTGGGCAAGTCACTTAACCTCTGTCTGACTCAGTTTCCTCATCTGTAAAATAGGGATAATAATAATAGCACCTACCTCCCAGGGTCATTTTGAGGACAAAATGAGATAATGTGTTTAAAGGACTTTGGAATCCTTAAAGAGATGGCTCTTTATTATTAGCTCTTATTATTGTTATATTTTTAGCTCTTACTACTCCAGGCAGTGAGGGTAGCCTTCATGAATGTCGAGGTCAGGGAAATGGTTAGCCTTCCCATTGGGCTGAAATGTAGCATAGGAGGAAATGCATGCTTCTCTGCCCCCCCCCCCCCCACAAGGTGAAAACAAAAAAGCCCCAGAACAGACAGAGTAATGAGGTATGACATTGGAGTGTTTCCCACTTCAGCGTTCCAGAAACTTGGCTTGGCCCTAAGTATTCACAGTTGACGTTGGCTGGTTGCAGGCTACTCTGTAAGCCCCAAAGGGGGTACTTCACAGCTGGTCCCTGTAGCTCCCGATCATCTTAAAGGTCTTGGGTACCACTACGCACAAGTTGCTGTTCATCAGATTCCTGTAAGAGATTTGTTACTGAATAAATCAGCCTACCAGGCTTTCATTTCTCCAAGATAACAATCTCCTTTTTTTTTTTTTTTTGCCAGCAATAATTCCAAGATGGAAATCTTGTCCTCCTCCACATACAAGCATGTTTGTTCATATCTGACTGTAATTTATGAAAAGCATTATCTTGGGCTGAGAATCCATTAGCAGCCCCTGTGGACTGAGCTGGAATGCCACATTACACAGGGTAAGTGATGCCACCCTCACAGAGCTGCAATCGACAAAGCTTATTATATTCTGCTCATAATGAATTTCTTCCATCACAAACCCTGCTTGTCTGAAAAAGGTTAGCAAGCTCTCTCCCACAGTTATACAATTGGGAAGCCATATTACAAGGGCAGGAATTGCAATTCTCTATCTGAATATGATTAGACACACTTTGTAGGGTTAGGGGGCATGTTTGTATCTTAAGGTAAACTGAGGTAAATAATTGGTGCAGGAAGTCGAGCGCTGGATTTGGAGTCAGACCCGAGTTAGGACTCCTACCTCAGATACTTATAAGTTGTATAATTCTGGGCAAGTCACATATCTCTTTCAGTCAGTTTCCTCATCTGTAAAATGGGTGTAATTAATAATACCTACCTCTTAGGGAAGTGGTAAAGATCAAATGAGCTACCATTATCTTAAACCACTATATATATTAGCTATTATAATTAGCAGAGGGTTTTAAAGATAAATCCGTCTCTTAGAGAGGCAGGTAGAAAGAACGTTAGGAGACCTGGTTTTATGTCCCTATTCTCCTATTAATTGTCTGGTGACCTCAAGCAAGTGACTTGCCCTTTGTCCTAATCTATAAAATGAATGGGTTAGAGAAGATGATCTCTACATGCAGTCTGCATTCCTTGCCAGCTGTGACATTGTTCTCAGGTCCCTCCCTGATTGGAGATTCTAGGCTGGGGTTCTAATCCTCTGTGCTCTAACGTTCTCACTCACTTGACTAATTCTAAGGCCCCTTCCAGCTCTGACATTCTGTATTGTGTTGTTCTGAGTTTTCCTCTCAGGCCTTTTTACTTTTTTTCCACAGAAGGAAATATTACAAATAACTTAGCAGTAGGAAGAAGTCACAATAGACATGCGGGGTTCAGACTTGTTTAATGTCTTTGAAATTGGTCCGTGGGTTCCAAGGTACTACATGGTCCATTTTGTGTTTGGGCCTTTAGAAGCAGGGAGTGCCACCTCTGTAGGAGATCTGCTTCTCAGCTCTGGCCCTTTCATAATAGCTGTGAAATTTCATCACCTGGTGTTCTTTCACATGAATCCAGAAGCTTTTAAATACCTCCATTTGAGGGCTCGATTTCTCTGTCTGCAGCTGGGCTCCTATGAGTCCTTTGTGTTTTCTGAATCTTCTGTGGCTAGCCCTGTGCCAGCATTAGAGGTCACAACAAATGCATCTCTTTGGTTTTTTCCTTTCGTGGGAACTTAGGACCCTGTTACCTACATTTAGAGAAACCCAGGCATGAGCTCGATGTGTTACCCTGGGCAAGTCACTCAACCCTGTTTGCCTCAGTTTCTTTATCTGTATAATGAGTTGGAGAAGGAAATGGCAAACCACTCCAGTATCTTTGCTAAGAAAACCCCAGATAGGGTCACAAAGAGTCAGTTGCAACTGAAAAGACTAAACAACAAGGCATGAGCTAGACTTAGGTCACATTTGGAGATTTTTCAAGAGTGTGGGCAATTATGAAAATTTAATCTTTTAGGGTCAGCCCCCAAATCAGACTCAGTCCACGTGAGTCCACAGCCTGCGGTATTCTTGTAAATTACGACCTGATCATCTTTAGAGGTTCCTTTCTTGCTGCAAAATCTCTCTTTTCACCCTGGTATTCTCTTGAACTGTTATTCTAAATCTCTCCTTTCTTTTAAAAAAATGGTTTATGGGTACGATTTTTCTATCACTGTAAGTACCCAGTGGACTTCCCCAAACCTTGACGGAATGCTTTCTTCTAACAGCCAGGTTACTGAGTTACAACTAAGTTACTAAGTCTCCATTATATAGTTAGGTGAAAGAAGCCAATTCATTGGCCATGGCTTTCAATGTGTGCCTCATTCTGCATTTCCAGAACTGCCCTCTCTCGCACTAAGGCAATGGCATCCTTCATTGTCAAGACTGGATTGGCGTTCTGAAGTCTTTCATTGTTTCTCTTATCGCTTTTAATCCTTTGCTATCTGGCTTCCAATCTCACCACTCAGTAATTACCAGTAATCTCTTGCCGGCTGAATCTGCTGGCCCTTTCTCTGTCACCTTCTTCTTTGGCCCGCTCTGGGGCATTTGTCCCTCCTCCCACCACCTGCCTGACTCCCTGTCTTCATCTCCTTGGTCGGATAACTAGCCATATCTTGTTCCCTAAGCAGCTGCCCTGGGCTCTCTCCTGAAGTCAATGACCACGTCTTTGTGGATGACTTGTAGATCAGTGTCTGAACCCAATGTACCATCACCAACTGCCTCTTGGACATTTCAAACTATAATCACAGCTGACATTTATGTCATGCTTTCTTTATATCTTACATGAGCCCCACCACAGCCCATGAGATAGGTACTTCAAGGGGTATTACCCCCATATTCAAGGTGGGAAAACTGAGGCTCAGAGGAATTAAAAATGATTTGCTTCTGTTTATTTAGCTAGTTACTGACTGGTGGCATTGTGATTGCATGCCCAGCCCTCTCTCTGCCCCGTCATGCTGGCTATGGCAGAGATGGGGGAGGACAGAGAAAGGGGGACATTTGAGAAGGTGCCATGGGGGAGCCCTTATCAAGAAAAGGAAGTGAGCTTCTTGGCTAGAGGGTTGGAGTCTATTTTTCTCCCTTACTGGGCCTTTTTTGGTTGTTGTTCAGACCTGTAATATGCTGGGTGTGGAGAAAGAGGAGATCAGCTCTACCAGTGCAATGAGGTACTTACTCTGCAGCCTAAACCTTAGAAGAATTCCAGGGTGGCGTGGCACTGAAAAATTAAGTGACTTGCTCAGGGTCACACAGCTAGGAAGGGTCTGAGGCTAGATTTGAACTTGAGTCTTCCTGATTCCAGCCCTGGTGCTCTCTCCACTGCACCACCCTGCTGCCCTGCTCTGAAATTATAAATATGAGTTATTTATAATTGTCTCAAGTGCCCAAGGATGCTGACTCCTGT
This sequence comes from Vombatus ursinus, assembly GCF_900497805.2. NCBI lineage: Eukaryota > Metazoa > Chordata > Mammalia > Diprotodontia > Vombatidae > Vombatus > Vombatus ursinus. Next base: position 145,930 of record NW_020951112.1, read on the forward strand.
ATAGGATCATTTCAGCCATTAATCTCTGAGTAATTAATGTGAAACCAGAGGCATAAAATACTGATTGGAATTTCAGTTGTATTTTCTTCATTATCATTCTGTTTTCTCAGTGAAAGTTAGAGCTGGAAAGGACCAGAGACTCGTCTACGTCTGACCTTCTTACACAGACTGGTCGCAAGGTTTTGTTTTCCTTTCTCAGTGTGGGGGTGGGGAAGGGGCAGAGAGAATTGATAATTTCAATTAATAACTGAATTGATAAATTCAGTTGATAAAATCAAATGATACAAATTGATAAATTCAATTGATGTTTGAAAAACAATTTTAAACCAAAAAAGTATGTTGGATTTGGAGCCAGATGTTGTGGTTTCAGGCTCCAGCTAAGCCACTTACTATGTCACCATAGGCACAGCTTCACTTAAACACTCTAGGCCTCAGTTTCCTTATCTGTAAAGTCAGTAGGTTTGACTTAGACATCCACAAAGGATGTCTGAGGTCCTTTCCCTCTCTGAATCTCTGAAAATGTGAAGGGCACAAGGAGTTTTGTAGTGAGAAAGACCCAGGTTCAATTCTTACCTTTGACCCATACTGCCTGCCTGGCCTTGGGCAGATTATTTAAGCCAGCAGTGCTCTGGGTCACTCTCTAAGACTCTCAGGTGCCCCCCTGCATTGGCAGAGGGGACTCCCTGATCTGGGAGCTCTCTGTTGTTAATGAAATCCCTCCTTCCAGCCCCTATCTCTGAGTGCTCAGGAAGGGAAAGCGACTCCTTCCTCAAGGTCACACGGCAACATGAGAGGCGGCTCATGCCCTCTTGTCTGGCAGCCGGCTCAGTCATGCAGCTCCTGAGTCACAGCATCTTGTCATTTTTTCCCATTACTCTGGCAGGCGGAATGCTTTGCTAACCTAATGAGAGACCATGTGTGAAGTTGTTCTATGGAGAGTTCTAATTACTGCTCTAGGATAGGGGGGAAATGAGCCTTCCCCTGTGAAGTGCTTAGCTTTCAGATTCCATGACAGATATCGGGTGGCCTGGCTTGTACCAGGTCGGAAGGTGCCAACTCACCGAGAAAGGGTCGTAGGCGGGTTCCGGAGGCTGCGTGCTCATGCTCTCGTACATGGGGTTGGAGATATTCGAGGATGGCTGTTTGCCCAGGGCTGTGACATCTATATCTTCTTCTGGCTGTATAGAGTACACGGGAGCACACCCAGTGAAGCAGGGATCATTAGGGAGACAGGAAATGGGACATCTGTGCTTTGGGATCATCACCAAAGTGTGCCCCTTCTTACCCCTCCCTTTGCCTGATCCCTAATTAAAGTGAAAAACCAAGGGAGAGATGAAAGGGCCAGGCAGCCCCTGCCCCAAGTGGTGAGGCAAGGGCTTTTGAAGATGCAGATCTTCTCCTTTCTGGGTGCTAACGCACCTCCTGCTTTGGAGCCGCAGGGACCCTTCCATCTGAGGGCCTCAAAGGCAGACAGAATACAGCTGAAACTACCCATTTTTCATCTCCTGGAGCGGTGAGATGAAATGGTGCCTCCAGCCAGTAACATCAAAAGTATTCTCAAATCAACTGTGTCTCTGGGTGATCCTGAAATCAGGATGTGATGGGGAGATAGAGACCTGGGGACATGGATGGACCTCTGCTGCAGAGGCTGCTCCCTGAGGAGGAGCAGGTAGGGTGGGGCCTCCTGTGGTTTGTTTTTGATGCCCTTTAAAGTTCTGTGTCCTGAGGCAAAGCTTTGGTCACCCTGTCCTCATTTCAGCTCTCTGTAAAGCTCAGTATGGAGGGAGGGAGTGACCACACCCCATTCCAGTTGCTGTTACCAGCCTGGATTGTTAAAAGTTTGGCTCTGAGGAAAAAGGTTTTGCTAGAAACGAGCTCAGTTGATTCTACCTCTGTGGATGGAGATTTGATAAAAACTGTGAGAACACCATGGAAACCAATTTGCTTTTGTAGAAACCACAGCAGAAGCTCTAAAACCCCAACTCTTGGCATATATTTAATGGGGAATTGGTTATGCCCTGGGGACGGGAGGGGAAGGAGATGGTGGGATAAAAAGCTGCCTAGTGGTGGGCAGCAGGGTAATAGGACCCGCTCTGCCAGGGCCCCTGAGAAAGCAGAACAGGAGAGTTGAACAGGAGAGTAGAACCGGAGCTGGACCTCAGAGCCTATCTCATCTAAACCATTATTTTACAGATGAGGAAACTGAGGTCTGCAGGGGTTAAGTGACTCGTCTGAGATCATTCTGGAAGCAAAGTTTTTCTTAATTAAAGACAGAGTCTCTCTGTCTTACCCAGGCTCTAGGTGCAATGGCCATTCACAGGCCCAGTTCTTCTGCTGATCAACACAGACACTTTGACCTGCTCTATAAGCTTAGTGGTGCAGGGGTTAGAGCGCAGGCCTGGAGTTGGGAAGACTCATCTTCCTGAGTTCAAATCTGGCCTCAGACACTGATTAGCTGGGTGACCCTAGGCAAGTCACTGTACTCTGTTTGCCTCAGTTTCCTCATCTGTAAAATGAGCTGGAGAAGGAAATGGCAAACCACTCCAGGATCTTTACGAAGAAAACCTCAAATGGGGTCATAAAGAGTCAGACACAACTGAAATGACTCAACAACAATAAATTTCCTACTTAGGCCAGTTTGACTGTCCTTAAGCAGCCTGATCGCCCTTTGCTTTTGGGTGCTTGCATTAATGGTGCTAGACTGTTTGGACAATAATAATAACATTTATAAAGTGCTTACTGTATGCCAGGTGCTATGCTAAGCACTTTATAAATATTGTCTTGTTTGATCCTCACAACAATGCTGGGAGAGAGGTGCTAGCTAGTTGAGGAAACTGAGGCAAACAGGTTAAGTAACTTACCTAAGGTCACACAGTTAGGCAGTGTTTGAGTCTGGCTTTGAACTTAGGTCTTCCTGACTCTAGGTCCAACACCTGATTGGCTCAGCACACTTAAAATTCCCTAACTGGGGCGATCCCCCAGTCTCTACAGTAGCTGCCATACCCAGACCCTATAATGACTTTAGAGCTGGGGTTCATTTCAGTTCAATGACCCCATCATTGGTTATTTCCTCCCCATTCTTTTGACTCTATTCTGTTACATCCCTGGGGAACACACAATTGTTCTCAAACCTTTGCGGGTGATTCAGATCATCATGATTGGTCAATCAATGAACAGCTAAGTATCGGTCCCTTGCCACTTTGTTTAACAAAGAAAAACGGGATTATCAAGGCCTTCTGTCCATGGTGAGTCACAAGCTGACTCAGGCCTGCAGTTTGGTCGCTGACCTTTAGACACTGTACCTCAAAGCCTGATTGGCAGCTGTGTGCTAATAACCCTTTCTGGGCAGGCCCTCAGGTGGGAAAAGAATCTTGCCCCTCAACACTGGCTGAAGCAGGGGGCAGATTCAGCAGAAGGATGTTGTCCAAGGGGCCACTTTCCTTGGAGGTAACTGGCCAGGGCTGTAGCCAGGTGACCTCTCCTGGAGGAGAGCTTTTGGGAGGCTGAATTTGAGGTAAATGCTCTAGTACGTGCGTTATCTATCTGTTTACAAAGGGACCATAACCTGGGGAATTTCTCTTTGTCAAGCTGACACTTCCTTCTCTTAGACTCTGGGAGGTATGACCAAACCAGTGCTAACTGGTTAAGTTGTGTTGGGGTGTAGCTGGGACATACCCGGTTCCCAGTGTCTTTCTCAGCTCATAAATTTAGAGCCAGAGGCCATTGAGGCCAAGTTCAGACATTATTGTCTTCTTTTATAAAAGGAAGCTTCATCACAGAGCTGAAGTGACTTGTCTAGGGTCACACTACTTACTCAGAAGCAGAGTGGATGATGTTCTGGGAATAAATCCAATGTCTTCCCTTAGTTCTGTGAGGAACTCTATTAATGATGCTTCCCAATTTAGAAACTAAATAAGGTGTTCTTAGAATTCAGATATATGGGCAGGTGTGTGTTGTTATAGAATGGGAACTGAGAAAATGTGTGGCCAGGGATTTCATGGGATCCTAGAGAACAGAGATTCTACATCTAACCCCCTTATTTTACAGAAGAGGAAACTGAGGCCCAGTTTTAAAACTAGACTTTCCAGGGGCTCACTATTGTACATACATACTCACAGATGTTATCTTTCTATGGTGTCCCTAATTAGAGGGCAGCAGCCACCTGTCCTTGCTTGTTTAAGAGTTCCACTCTGCCCCTTGAGTATTCATTTGAGTAGAAAGAGGCTGCTTATAATGGCCACTTTGTCTACACCTTCCAAAGGGTTAACCTGGACTATGGACTGTCCTAGGGGACTTGACTCTGGGCAATATCTGTGCTTCCATGAGATCGATATTTCATCTTGGTGAAATCACAGGTTCTGATGCCAGTTTTGAGAAACGAGAACGTGATTAGGGCTAAGTGCTAAATGCCTTCCATTGCACTCACAGTGTCAATATTGTTCAGGGACCGATGGCCTCATCTTATAGATGTGATCTGGGGGACGGCACTGCACACTTATCAGGGACCAAAGTATCATGACCAAGAAGTAAGAGGTGCCACAGATCTTCAAGATGCTTTCTCCTCTTGACCGGTACACCGAGCACAGCTTTGCTGCCACCACTATCTCCAAGCTAATGGCAACAGTCAGGACCTGGAGGTTGGCTTGCGTCTCCGTTATGGTAGCCAAAGAGAGCCTCCCCTGCCCATTTTTTACTTTCTTACCTCAAAATGCTGGAAACCAATTGTTCTTCGATTTATCCTGAAGTAAGAATACCCAGCTAATGCGATGGCTCCGACGACCAGTATGATGGCAAAGAATACTCCTGCTCCCAAACCAGCGTGAGCAGAAACCTGAGCATGAAAGGAATGTATTATATCAACTGATGCAAAGTGAAGTGAGCAGAATCAGGACGATGTTGTACACAGTAACAGCAACATTGTAACGAGGATCAACCTTGAGTGACCTCTATTCTCAGCTATACAATGATCCGAGACAATTCTGAAGGACGTGATGAAAAACGCTATCCACCTCCAGAGAAAGATTTGAATGCAGATTGAAGCATATTATTTTTCACTTTCTTTGTTTTTTTCTTGGTTTTGGTCTGTTTTCTTTCATAACATGACTAATACGGAACTATGTTCTGCATGATTGCACATGTATAACCTATATCAAATTGCTTACAGTCTCTGGGAGGGAGAGGATTTGGAACTCAAAATTTAAAAAAAATATTAAAAATTGTTTTTACATGCAGTTGCTAAAAAATCAAATGTTATTTTAAAAAGAGGAGTGTGTGTGAGCAGGGTGACTGTCATTCCCCATGCTGGAAATGTGGAAGGCCTTTTGTTGTGGGGCGAGTTTCAATCCCAGCTTTTGCTTTTCTCTCCAGCTGTGCTGTGGAGAGGTCATCTTGGTAGCATAGTAGATAGAGCACTGGGCTTGGAGTCAGGAAGATCTGAGTTCAAATTCAGTCTCAGATACTAACTCTATGACCCTGGGCCAGTCACTTAACCCTGTTTGCTTCAGTTTCCTCCTTTGTAAGAAAGCTAGAGAAGGAAATGACAAACCATTCCAATTTATCTCTGCCAAGAAAATCTCAAGTGGGGTCAGAAAGAGTCAGACACAACTGAAGTGAATCTCATTCCTCTTAGGGAGCTGATGTTGGGTTTTCCTTCGAGATAGCATGGTATCATGGATAGAGTGTTGGGCCTGGAAGCAGGAAGACCTGAGTTCAAATCCTGCCTTTGACACTTACTAGTTGTGTGACCGTAGGCATATATGGGATCCTGAGAGCACTTACCTTACAGGGTGTGTTGTGAGGATCAAAATGTGAAGAGCTGGGTCAACCTTCAGGAACTATCTAAATGTTAACTCTTATTTCCTGAAGCATCAAGGAATAGGTAGGTCCTGGGAAAACTGAGACCACAAAGGGTTAAGTGGTTTGTCCCAGGCTGAACAGTTGGTAAGTGGCCTAGCTGGGATTTGAACTCAGGTCTTCTGATTATCAGTCTAGTTCTTCCTTTGTAGAATGTTCTATTGATACTCTTTTCTGTGGTCTGCTTCCTACTCATCTGGAGTCCACCCAATAAAACCTTCTTTTATGACAAATACAATTCTTTTCTCTCTTTGTTGTAATCTGGGTTAAGTGACTTGCCCAGGGTCACACAGGTAGTAAATGTCTGAGGTCAGATTTCAATTAAGGTCCTTCCGACTCCAGGACCAGCGTCGTATCCACTGTACCACCTAGCTGCCCCTCAAATCTAGTTCTTTTCAAAGAGAGTTGGTCTTTTTCAGAGCAGAAGAATAGCGTGAAAATAACTTTAGGAGAAAAGTAGATTTACAGAGAATGGACCTCATAGCAGGAAAAAAAAAAGGTACTTACAATTGGTGCAGGAGGTGCTTTCAGAGGCCCTGAAATTATGTGGATTATTCCATTGGAAGCAAAAATATTCCATTGGAGGATAGCTTGTCCATCAACAAATCTGGTTTCTTTCTAAGAAAAGGGGAAGGGAAATATGTGTTGGCCTTAAGTTTTTCTTCTCAAATGAGTTTATGTTGTAAATATTATTACAGCTTGGGGCAAGGTAGATTGTAAGCTTCTTGAGGGCGGGGACTGTCTCCCTTTTATGTTTGTATTCCGAGCTCCTATGGTGATACAAAAAACATCAAAAGTTCTTAATAAATGCATGCAGATTGGCCGAAGTCGCCTAGTCTGATCGAATCTCAGTTTGTTCCTCTGTAAGATAGGAATCATGACACTTGGATGATGGCCCTTAGAAAATGCCTATAAAGAAAGAGCTGTATAAACCGTAAAACACCTAAATGCCTTTCTTTTCTTACTGTATGAAGTGCGTCCTGCACATAGGTAATGAGCAGCTGGCCGCCTAGCCGGGTCTGTAGGGTGGTGCCATTGGCCAGATCTTCATAAAATAAAGTGCTGGCGTTGGAGAGATGGTGCTCAATGTCTCTTCCAGAAAGAGTCTGAAAAAGCAAGGTGGAACACAAGAATGGCCTCAACAACAGAAGGGGTTTTCTCTCTAATAGGAGGCTGATAAAGCAACCGGTTTGTAAAAAAGTCTTACAGAAGGGTTAAGTGCCCTGCCTATGGCCACATGGCCAGTGAGTGCTAGGGGCTGATTTTAATTCAGATCTTAATGATTTTATTAAGGAAGAAATATCTCCTCTCTGAGTTCATGTGGTAGGTAACTGCTATCAAATATAAATAAATATATGTGTGTATGTATATATACATACACATATATGTATATATACACACATATATGCATACACACATACCCCACAATACAGAATTGTAAGGTTAACAACCTTAAGGTTAACCTAAGGTTAATTCTAAGGTTAACAACCTAGGTTTTATTATATTTAAGCATAGTTTCAGACCTCAGAGAATACCTGAACCCTGATTAGGTCTCTAATAAGGCAAAATTATGTCATAGTTACAGAAAAATAATTCTTTTACATATTGCAGTCTTGTAAAAGTTAAAAAGGATATAGACCCATAATCCCATACTTCCTTAAATGTCATAAAATTTGAACAACCTGAGTTGAACAGTTCAAATACATTCCCTAAAGAAATGAACTTCACAATGACCCGGATGCTCTAAGAAAAATCTGGAAAGACTTGTATGAGCTGATGCAAACTGACACGTACTGGGTACAGAGTAACAGCAATATTGTGTGATGATCAACTGTGAATGACTTAGAATGTATTCTCAGCAATACAATGAATGATCCAAGACAACTCTGAAGGACTTACGATGAAAAATGCTATCCATCCCCAGACAAAGAACTGATGGCATCTGAATACAGAGTGAAGCATACTTTTTTTTACTTGCTTTATTTTTCTTGAGGGTTTTTTTTTTTGGCCTGTGTTTTCTTTTACAACATGACTATTATGGAAATGTTTTGCGTGATGACACATGTATAACCTATATCAAATTGCTTGCCTTCTTGATGGGAGAAGGGTGGGGCAAGAGGAAGGGAGGGAATTTGGAAATTAAAAATTTTAAAAACGAATGTTAAAAAAGAAAGCAAAAAAAAAAAAGATCCCATCAGGAAATGAACTTTATCAAACAAATTCTATAGGTAAGCCAAGTCAGGTTATAGATGAAACTATGAGGGAAGCTTTACATGTCACTAACCAAGAAGGCTTGGCATTAGAGAAATCCTTCCTTGAGCAGTTAGGGAGGAGAGCTACCCAATCACTAAATCACTTTGGCTCCTTTGGGCTATGTGACATTACTTTAAGGATTGGGAAAACATTCCCTGGGCTCTGATGTTTTTTCTTTGATGCCAGCACTGGAAATGGGTGAAGATTTTTGGAAGTCTTTAGGCTTGTTAGCAGTGAGCAAAACATGATATCTTGGAAAGAACACTGGCTCTGAAGTTACGGGGCCTGGGTTCAAATCTCACCTTTAACACTTTGTTCTTGTGTGACTTTGGGTATTTATGAATCTATGATTCTATTACCAGAATGAATGGTTAGGTTAGATGATTCCTCAGCTGTCTTATATGTGAGATACTTAGCTCAAGGTTCAAGCAACAGAATACAGTGACTTGGGTGAAAAGGTGCTAGGAACTTACCTTATTTTCCCAGAGTCCATCATTGTTTGGTACAAATAGTGTACCATGGGTTGACAGATCAGTCAGGTGCTTCAGGAATGCTTTGCCTCTAGATGAGCTATTGGAATACACCAGGACTTCCTGGGGAAGAGATGGAATCGTTCGAGTTGGCCAGAATGCCTCTGGACCAAGGGAGCTTGGGACATGTGGAAGGCCAGGCATATTCAGCTGGCTTGGATTTTCAGTGATGGCAGTCATTGAGGTTGGCCATCCTACCTTGGGGGAAAGGCAGTGTGGTATGGTGGACTCCAGATTTGACATCAGAAGATCTGGGTTTTGGTGCAGTGATTTTCCCCTTAAGAGAAGGATGATCAGGCCACTTGTTTAGAACAGTCTTAGAGAGTTGCTAAGGGCTCAGAGAGGTTAAGGTATTTATTTGTTCCTTGTCACACAGTTAATCAGTGTAGGTGGCGAGATTGATAGCAGGTCTTTCTTTCTCTACCTGCTTTTACTCTGCATCAGATCATATAAATCTTCACATGCTTCTCTGCATCCATCACATTAGCCCTTTCTTATAGCAAAGCAATATCCTGTTTATTAGCGTACCACAATTTGTTTAGCTATTTTCCCGTTGATAGGCATCTACTTTTTTTTTTTTCCTAGTTCTATGTTACTCCAAAAAATGCTGTTATAAGTATTTTGGTGGGTAGGGAGACTTTGTTTTTCTCAATGACCTCCAGGAGGTCTGGTGATAGAATCTCTGGGGAACTGGGTCTTTCTGACTCCCAAGTCCAGCATTCTGTCCACTATGCCACTTACGTTAGGCGGCCTAGGACGTTGTCTTTGGAGTGAGAAGAACTGGCTTTAACCCCTGCTTTTGACATCTACTTCCTTTGTAACCTTGGGCAAGTCAAGCAACCCTCCTGGGCCTCAGTTTTCTCATCTGTAAAATGGCCCAGGGGGTTGGATTAGATAGATGGTCTTTGAGGTCCTTTCCAGGTCTAAATTTATGATCTGATGATCCTCAGCAAATCCTGTAAGGAAGGTCTTTGAGTCTTAGTTTCCTCAGCTTTAAAATGGGAATAAGGGATACTTACCTCACAGGGCTGTAAGGAAAGCACTGGAAAGGAAGGGAGACCCACACTGATGAAATCATAAATCTCTTGAATTATAAAAGTAATAATAATGATGATGATAACGAACATTTCTAAAAAGCTTATTACATAGCCGGATTATCTCATTTGATCCTCCCGACGACCCTGGGTGCAGTTATCCCCACTATAGAGATGAGGAAACTGAGGCAAATCGAGGTTAAGTGACTTGCCCAGGGTCACACAGCTACCAAATATTTGAGTCTTCTTTCCTGTAGGCTTGGTGCTCTATCCAATGGATCATCTAGCTGTCCCTAATCATAATCATAATCATAATAATAACTGGCATTTATATAGTGATTTAAAGTTTGCAAAGCACTTAACATAGCTTATCTCATTTGTTCTTTACAACAACCCTGGGAAGTAGGTAGCTACTGTTATTATCCCCATTTTACAGATGAGGAAACTTTGAGAGAGATTAAGTGACTTGTCCATGGTCACGCAGCTAGTAAGTGTATGAGGCAGGTTTCAAACTCAGGTCTTTCTCACTCTAAGTAAGATTAGAGGTAACATTCTACCCCCAATGCTTCACCAATTCTTTTCCTCTCTCATATGCTCCCACTCCCTAGTGACAGACGTAAGGTTTGAACCCTAATCTACCCTACGACAGGCCCTTATTACCACCTACTTGGATTATTGCAAAAGCTCCATTATCAGGAAATAGATTCTTCCTGAATCTACTTACTCCCTGTTCCAGCCTGTTTTCCTCCCCCTTCCAGACTAATCTTCATTGCCTAGTGAAATTATTCCTCTGCTCAAAAATGTTCAGTGGTGCCCATTGCCCCATTGGCCCCAGTGGTGCCATTGCAACTCCCGTTGCTGGGTGTTCAAGGCACTGGGACCCTCTTGATCTTCCAGTCTTATTTCATACTACTCTCTTCTGTTGGTTCTATGCTTTAGCTGCTAATTACTTAATGAATGTCTGTTGAATTGAAATAAGTCAGAAGAACTGGGTTCAGATTGTGCAGCTAAGTGGAATACTTAAATGTTGTACAGGGTTCTTCCCACTGTATCCGAGTGTGATTTGTGCAAAGTCTCACACCTATGAAATGGTCCAGCTGGGGCTTAGAGCCCTAGCCTTCTGACTCCAAGTCTAGCATTCCTTCCATTACGCCCAAGTTGACACAAAACAATTCCCACCAAGGGACCAAGGAAGGGAGCCGCCTCTGCTACTGCTCATACCTACCGATAGGAAGTTTGCCAGGGAGGGGAAGGACATCAGAACCTGCAGGAGGTTGCCGCTACAAGAGAAGCCATCTCCTACGTAGCCCACCTTGCAGGTGCAGTTCACATCTGGAGGTCAGAAGTACAAAGTTCCCAATGAGAAGCTGGGAAGCTGTGATAGCTCCGCCCACTCCCACCCTTTTCTCAGGGCAGAGAGTGGTGCAGCCACCAGCCCTTCCTTAGGTCTGGGTGTCTGAAGTGTCCTGGACCATCATCCTGGGAGAGTAGCCTGAGAACAGCTCAGCAACCTTTGGGTCCCATACCTGGAGACTGGACTGGCGTTCTTACCCTTCACTCGGTAGCAGAAGACGTCCCACTGTTCGCTTTTGTTGGGCCTCGACCCATAGTCCACGATGCCAACGAAGCCTGAACCACAGTTCTGGGAGGAGTAAGCAGTTGGGTAGGCCACCCTCCCGTCATTAAGCCAACCGGCCGAACAGAGATGGTACTTGGCCTGCAAAAAGGTGGACACATGGCCGTCATCAAGAGGTGGAACTGCCATTCACCTTATGGAGTGGAAATGAATTCACTTGCTTTGCTTTTTCAGTCTTATTTTCTCCTCTAGTCAAGTTAATCAATCAACATGCATTGATTAAATGCCTGCTGTATACCAGGCACTGAGCTAGGGGCTGGGAATACACATACAAAGAATCAAACCATTCTGGTTCTCAAGGAACTTAGAGGTCATTTAGTCTCATATTTGGCTGCCAGATGGTGGTGGGCAGCCAGACAGTGTTATTTGCAGTCCACACTGTCCAAGTTAGAATAGCAAGGTAGTACAAAGCCTTCCTGTTTATGTGCAGAGAGCAGTTGCTGTTTGCTTGTTGACTCATCACTCTGGCATCTTCCCATCAGGACAAAAGCAGCTCAACTCCTCCTTTCTGACAACTGTGTTTACCAAAGGCTCAGCCATGGCCATGCCTTGTTGAGCTTTGGAACAACAGCTAACGTGGTAAGAACAGGTCCTAAGAGTGGACTTTGAGACCCCCAGCTTTGCCTGCCTATTTTCCCTGCCCCCAGGAGGGAGGCTGGTAGACCGCAGGATCTCAGAGCTGAGATCTGCAGTAGGCTTTGCAGAGAACATGTCTGCAAAGATACGGGGTGTCCCTAGCAGTGGGAGGCCACCAAAGGAGGGACAAACTACTCAAGGCTTCTATGTTGATCTCTGTTGGGATTTAGTATGTCAACAGCTGATGCACTTCTAGCCTGGCCTTTGTAGAAAGACAAGAACAAAGGAAAGATAGGAAGAAAGAAGGAAAGATAAAGGAAAGACATAAAGAAAGGAAAGAGAGAGAAAGAGGAAAACCCCTCTGAACTTCCTTGTCATTAAAGTGAAATCCTAGGCCCCCCTCTGTGGAGAAAAGCTTTGCTGCTTGCTATATACAATGAGCTGGGCAGGCTTGCAGTCTCTGTCTAAATGTGGTTTGATAGAATGAGATCTAGGTTGGAATCCTAGTTTTGTGATGATCAACTGTGAAAGACTTAGCTACTCTGATCAATACGGCAGTCCAAGACAATTCCAAGGGACCCATGATGCAAAATGTGGAGAGAGATCTGATGAATTCTGAGTGCAGGCTGAAGTGTCCGTTTTTCACTTTGTTATTAGCAACATGGCTACTATGGAAACATGTTTTGTATGACTTTACATGTATCATTAATATCAAATTGCTTGCCGTCTCTATGAGTGGAGGATGGGCAAGAGGGAAAGAATTTGGAACTCATTTTTTTAAAAATAAATGTTTTTTAAAATAAAATTTTAAAAAATCCTGGTTCTGCTACTCCGATTTGCTCATATGACTTTGGGATGAGTATGAGAATGGTTAGCTTTGGAAAGCCCCAGTTTGAACCTGCTTCTGACACTTACTGCCTGTATGACCCTGGGCAAGTCTCTCACCCTCCTCTGCACTTGCTGAGAAGGTGCTGACTTGTATTGGTAGAGAAAGCCCCCCTCTCTGAGAGTTCCCTCTACCTATGAAATCATAGACCCAGGCCCTATCCCTATCTCCATGGCTTGGGGCAAGTCACTTCTGTGCCTCAGTTTTCTCATCTGTACAATGAAGGCATGGCACCTAAGGGCCCTCCCAGCTCTAAATCCATGATCCTGTGGAGTTTCATGCTAGGGAAATATTTTCTGGGAAAGAGGAAATTCTGGAGTGGATAATGTCACATAGGATTGGTGAATGGGAGGGGAGTTTTGTCAGAGGTTATTGGCTCCTCAAGTGATGCTGTCTCTCTGCCCTAGTGTTTCCAAGGCCATAATGTAAGCATGGCACCCCTGTGCCCTCAAAGCTGATTTTTGCTGGAGCCCATGAGGCCAAATGGAGTATCATAAGCTTCCCAGCAGGTAGAAAGCCATTAACTGCATTTCTTGGAAATGCCTTCTAGCGCTTTAAAAATAGCAGGCGTGAAACTGCCCCGTATGTGCCAAGGATAAGAAGATGGAAAGATGCTGACTGGGAATACATTTCACATTATTATTTTTTATGTTCAAAAGTATCCTTCCAATTTCTATGCTGAGATAGCCTTTTTTTTTTCATAGCCTGCAGTGGAAGGAGGGAGGAAAGGAGGGGAGAAAGAGACTGGGAAAGAAAAGGGAGGAATAGAGAGTTAGAGAAAGAGAGAGGGAGGAAGGGGGAGGGGGGAAGAAGAGAGGAAGAGGGAGAGAGAGAAAGGGGGAATAGAGAAAGAAGGGGAGGGGGAAGGAGACGAGAAAAGGAAGAGGGGAGGGGGCAGAAAGAATGTGTGTGTATGTGTATGTGTGCGCGCGCGTGTGTGTGTGTGTATATATTGGGAGGCAGAAATTAGAAGGAGCTGAGAACAGCCAGCCCACCCCACCCCTTCCTTCTCTATCTCAGGGAATAAGCCACATTCCACTAATGCTCCTAGCCTAGTGCTTATTAGATCATGCTCTTAGCCACTACGGAAGTACAAAAGCCCCAGGACATTTGTTGCTTTCTCTTTTTTTTTTTAATCAATTTTGTTGCCATCTTTTGTTTTTCCATCACCGCCATTACTTACTGTGTATCCCTCCCCTTCCCGTCTCCCAAAGGGCCATCGGTTATGATAAAGAATAAAGAAGTTCTGTAAAACACTGTAAAATTCTGACGTTATAGAAAATGTCCATACCCACAATCCCGTGTCTCGGTAAAGAAATGGGGCTGGGGGAGAAGTTGCTTCTATTACTTGCTTTCAAAAAAACTCAGTGTTGGGTGTGACATCACAGAGGGCCATTACTTCCTTGAGGACAATGTGATAAATTATACCAATGCCTAGCATATTTTCCCTCCTCACTGCTACCTCTCAGAAGCCTTTTTTTTTTTCTTCCAAGGCTCAGCCTGAGCACTGCCTCTTCCGTGAAGACTTCTCCCACTCTCCTGAGTTGATAATGCTCCTCCTCTCTCCAACTTTATTTGTATCAGAGACATTTCTGTACATGATCAATAGAATGAAGGATGCTTGAGGGCCAGGAGTATTTTGTTTCTATCCTCGTATGTCTCTTTTGTAACATGGTACCCTGTGCATGGTGGTGTTAACGTTGGAATGGATAAATAATGTCCAAAGGGGACTCACTGTTAAATTGGACTCCATTGAGTGGAAAGTTCAAACAGTCCACCTGTAACTACAGGTGAGCGCCAGTGATGACACCCTCTTCCCCCTTTAGAATGGCCATCGATCAATCTACAAGCCTTCGTTAAGCACCTCCTATGTGCCATAAGTTGTGCTGGGTTCGAAGGACACAAGAACAAAAATTAAACAATTCCTCCCCACAGGGAGCTTCAGTGGAAACAGCATGTCCACAGATTTACAACATCTACAAAATAAAGATAATTTGGGCAGTGAGGGGGCATTAGAAACTAGAGGTATCAGGAAAAGTCTCTTGGAGGAAGGGGTGATGTTTGAGGTGAATTTTGCAGGAAACTAGGGATTCTGAGAGTGCAGGGGAGGAGGAAACACATCACAGTTGAGGGATGGGTTGTACAAAAGAATGGAAGTGGGAGATGGAGTGTTGTATGAGCAGAATCGTGAGAGGGCCAGCTTGGCTGGACCAGAGAGATAATGAAGGGGAGCGATAGAAAATAAGCCTGGAAAGGCTGGTTGTGAAGGACTTAACAGAGGAGATTGTGTTTGATTCGAGAGGTGATAGGGAGTCACGGAAGCTTATTGAGCAGGGGAGTGACCTGGTTTGATCTGTGCTTTAGGAAAATCAGTTTGACAGCAGAGGATGGATTGGGGCAGGGAGAGACTTGAAGGAGATGAATTAAGAAACTGTTGCAATAGTTTAGGGCAGATGTGATGAGGATGAACTAAGTTGGTAGCCATGAGAGTGGAGAGAATTAGAAACATTCTATTTTACCCTATAATTTAAGAAATCTTTACTATTTCTAATGCAGTCACAAACACTATAGGAGTTTCTCCCTCCTCATCCCCCCAGTAATAGAAATATAACACAGGGGACATACATCTGAGGCTTCTTCCTGCTCAGCAATATTCCTGACATTTTTGAAAAGGTGCCAATGTATAATCATATATATATATATATATATATGTGTGTGTGTGTGTGTGTGTATATATATATATATACACACACATATATAATAAGGGTTCTGAATATATAACACGTATTATATATTAATATTTAGATAGATTGATAGATTAAGGGTTCTTAAGCTGGGGCCTGTGAAGTTGCAAAAAAATACTTTGATAACTATTTCAACAAAATGAGTTTTCTTTATTAATCCTGTATATTGTATGCTTTTACAAATTATTTTGAGAAGGCGGTTCATAGACATCACGAGACTGACTCTCAAAGGAGGTCTGTGTCATATAAAAAGTGACGAACTCCTTAAGTAGAAGGTGGATTTCACCAAGGTCATGCTTACCTAGGCTGTATACCAAGGGGCCAGCCAGCAAGCAAGGCTTTGGCCAATGACAAGATCCAGAGAGCTAAAGAGATCCAGAAACGGGGAATGAGAATTCACAGCTCATCTCCCTAACGGGTTCTCCCATTGAAGAAGGATAGCTGATAGCTGGTAGCAATGATGATTTTTGTTCTATTAGGACAAGTTGAAAGGAAGTTAAAGAGGAGGGCTTCCAAGAGTGGCTGAGCCTGTGACGTTTTCTGTTTACTCTCCTTCCATAATGCACAGGTGGTAAGATAAACAAAGCACAGGGATTTTGTCCTCAGTAGCATCCTCTCCTTGGTGCTGCTCTTATTCATAGGACCCAGAACTAGGAGGGACTTTAGGACCCATCCCTTCTAGCCCCCTCATTTTAAAGAGGGAGACCACGTGACTTGGTCTCTTCACTGAAGTGATTTGCCCAAGGTTATTTAAGGAGCAAATCAGAAAACTGGGACTCGAAACCCTGGCACCTAAAGAACCTTTAGTTCTTTCCATTGCTCTGTGACCCTGGGTAAATTTATATGTTGGCCCACTCATATTTACTTAAACTGCCCTAGTTATAAATGGCGATTGGTACTGTCACTGACATCTGTTTACCTCTCTGGGTTTATCAGTTAATGGTCCTTGGCAAATTATATGTTTTTTTTTTTTTCTCCTCTCCTGATATGACCCAGAAAGATTAGCTAGAGGTCTAGAGTCTTTGCAGCTGAACTCACTAACCTTCTGGGCGTAGGAGAGCTGAACGTAGGTGGCTATGGTTGCTTCTTCCTTAGCGCACATTTGTTTGGCTTCATCATAGGTCAGCTTGTACTGGCCTCTGGGGGAGCGGAGGTGAAAGACTCCAACAGTTGCATCTGCACGATAGAGAAGAAAACACATTTACTGAGAGGCAAATGGCTCTGTGTCCAGAGTCAGAGGACCTGGGTGTGAATCCTGCTTCTTCCATTTAGAACCGTAAGATCATAGATGGAGAACTGGAAGAGAACTCAAAGGTTGTTTTATAGGTAAGGATGCTGAGGCCAGAGTAGTAAAGTGATTTGTCTGTAATCACACAGGTAGTAAGTGGAAAAGGTAAGACTTGAATCCAGGCTGGCTGTTTCCAAGTCCAAAACATACCCCTGTACCATACTGCCTCTCTCTAACTGTGTGTTTTTGGCTGAGTCCCTTCCTCTCTCTGGGCCTCAGTTTCCCTATATGCAGAATGAGAAGATTGGATTAGAAAACCTTAAGGTTCTTTCTACCTATGATCTGAGTGGAAGGAAGGCCTTTCTGCTCTGTGGGCCTCAGTTTCCTCCTCTGTAAAACAAAGAGGCTGGACTAGATGATTTTTTAAGGTCTCTTCTAGCTCTAAACCTATGTTGAAGGAATGAAGGAATGAAAAAGCGTTTTTTAAGTGCATACAAAGCGCTGTGCTAAGACCTAGGGAGGAGTCTTGAACAGTTCATGTTCTAATGGGGGGAGACGGCACATATGAGATTGTCCCATGTATGACTCCCTCTTTAATGGGACGTGAGTGGATGATGCTTCTTAGCAGGGAACAGTCAGAAGGATTTGGGGGAGCTGGGGCCAAGGTCCAGACTAAGTCTGGTTATGTCTTGGGATGGCGTCTTCTCTGGTCTCTTGAATGACTGCACCACTGGGAAACTGGCCTTCGTGACAAGCATCACAATGCCAAAAGGTATCCAGAGGAGAGACCCACAACTTTGGTTGTTTATAAGCTTCAGCTCAATTAAACAAATATTTACTAAACACCTACTCTAAACCAGATACTTCTGCAAGGCACTGGGGACACAAATACTCATATGAAATAATACTTGCCCTCAAGACGGTTACATTCCATAGGCTTATCTGCTTTTGTAGAGGGAATTTCCTCGGGATGGGGAGCTTATACCAAGGAAATCACAGGAGAAAGGGGAAGGAGCTCTGGCTCTGGATCCGAGGACCTGGGTTCCAATCTCACCTCAGATGCTTACTAGCTCTCATACCTGAAGCAAGGCACTTAACCTCTAACTTAACTTAGTGTCTTCATCTGTAAAAATGAGGGGACTGGATTATAAGGCCTTTGAGGTTCCTTCCAGCCCTCAATTCAACAGTATTTCACATGTGCTTGTCTTTTCCACCCAACCAGACTGTCAGGTACTTAAAGGCGGGGAACATGACTTAGTTTCTCACTAATCCCTTGATTAGTACTTGTTATCAATTACTCCATCTAATGCCTACTACTATATAAGTATAAAACACATCTCATCAACATTATCAGTTATCCCCTCCCTCATCTTTCATATCATCATAATAAAAATAAATACTGGAAGTCTAGACTGTTTGATGCTATGCATCAGGTGCAATTGATGATCAATTGTAGAGTCATATAGGGAGGTTGGTAACCAGGTTCTGAGCCGCACTTCTACATCTTTGTGTAGAAACAATTGAGTTTAGCACCTAGTTAGCAAGAATGATTAGTTGATGTAGGACCTGACCAGATGGAGGCTCCCTCTCCCATCTCACTAGTGCTGGTTGTCTACACTCCCAAATGGGTTCCTTCCTGCCTGGATTCCACCTGCTCCCCTAAACTCCCCAGAAGCAACCCCTCAGTATCCGAAGGGCTCTGTCTCTTCCTATTAGAGCAGTGTCCTAAGGTCATCTCCCTCCCCACCCTCCCCACCATAACAACTACATTTGTTCCTTTGAGGGCATTTCAATCTGCTTCCCCTGGGCACCAGAGTCTAGTGACATCTTTATGGATCCTTCATCTGAGAGTTCTGTGCCCATAGTTGCTTATCTCTTCTCTCTTGCCCCACATGTCCCCAGAACACTGACCTTGGAAGTGGAGGTCTGCACAGTTGGCGTCTGCATGGCACTGCCCATTGTCTTGTAAGCATCGGTCAATGGGGAGCTGCTCCACAACACAGTCCAAGCCATCGCCCACATAGTGGCTTTTGCATTCACACTTGTGCTTGCCCTGTTTGGGGAAGAAAAAAAATGCAGCAGTGAAATCAGCACCTGTCTTCCCCGGCTCCACCCAGGACAAAATGTATATTCATAGATGCGGATGGGGAGCATTAATCTTCTTATCCCAAACCAGGCCTCCATGCCACTTCCTGGCCACCATTTCCAAACCATGTGTCTTGAACTCCAGCCATCCCCATTCCTTTCCTGCCTCCCTCTCACGGAGACCTTGGACTTTGGCCCTGGACCATGTTGGGCTCTGATTGGCTAAACTTGCCTTCATCTTGCTTGGAACCTCTGGCTGCCATTTTTAAACCATGTTACCTCATGTATGCTCCCCTTTTCAGCCTCCTTTTATGTGTTTTCTTCCTCTGTTTGAATGCAAGCTACTTGAGGGCGAGAACTGTCTTTGCTTTTGTATTTGTATCTCCAGAGCTTAGCATAGTGCCTGACACATAGTAAGTGCTTAATAAATGCTCTATCTGCCTATCCATTCATCTATCAATCCCCATTCATCCATCTATGCATCCACCCATTTATCTATTCATCCATCCATCTATCCATCCATCCATCAATCCATTTACCCATCCATCCATCTATTCATCCATTTATCAATCCATATATCCATCTCTTCATCAATATATCTACTTATCTTAATCATAAAATCATGGAGAGTTGGGAGAGACCTTAGAAGCCATATAGTCCAACCCCCTCTTTTATCAAATGAGGAAACTGAGACCAAGAGAGGACGAAAGTCTCGCTTGACTAATGGATTGGTATGTAGGAATTGAAACATTTTCAGAGGGAAATTCACACACTGGAAGGATGAGCAGATCACAGATTTAGAGCCAAAAAGGACATGAGAAATTGTCCAATATAACCCTCTCATTTTGCAGCAAAGGAAACTAATGCTAACAATTCTATGAATACAGGTGAGAGTGGTTTAGGGAACAGTGGAACTTAGTAAGATCCGGTCTCAAATCCTCACTCTGACCCATTCTGTGATGCTAGGCAAGTCACAACTCCTCAGTTATAAATTGCAGATGAATTTCCATCTGCATTAGTGGAAGGATTTATTTCATACCAGAAGTTCCCTCCATTGATTAAATCAGAGATTGGAATGTGCCTTCCTTCCCCTATCCCACCCTAATAAAATGAGTAGATTTGTTTCAGAGCATCAGCTCTAAGTGTAAGACAACCTAGAATAGGGACAGGAAACTCACTGGACCCGTCATGGTACAAACTGCATGTTCGTGACATCCTCCGTTGAGCCCATCTGCACAAGGGTCCACAGCGATGCAGATGTGCCCATCTCCCTTGTAGCCTTTCTGGCAGCTGCAGGTCACCACCGTGCCCACCTGGGAACACTTGGCAACCTTCGAGCAGCCCCCATTGTACTGCTTGCAATAATCCACAACTGTAAGATTAAAGACACAATTAGGTAAGTTGGACTTTGTTCCAGAAGAACAGAGGAGAGGAGAGGAGAGGTCCAGCCCAGCCCACCTCCTACAAGGAGAATCCTTCCTTGAATTATTTCTTTTGACATTTCTATTTCAATTGGGAGCTCTGCTTTGGTCAAGGAATTTCGAGTATGTCAGGGGTGGTCATGAATATGCAACTGGGAAATTCTGAGAGAAAGCCATTCCTTGATCTTAGTGACCCCGTTTATACAGTTTTATCCAACATTGGATCCTGTTCCTACTGTGTGTAAGGCACTGGGCTGAGTGCTGTAGCTAAAGCAGAGATGTATGAGAGAGGTTCTTGGAGGAGAGAGTGAGGCTGACGACTGTGTGCAGCTCTGCCTCACTTAAATTCAGCTTGTGCACAAGTCAAGACATCATCCTCGGGATGTCATTGGTCCTCTTTGAGAACGAAGGGTGAATAGCAATAAGGAGTCCTTACGGAGCCTGGTAGGAGATTTGAGCTCTCTTGGACACAAAGGACCAGTCAAAACAAGGCTTTTGACTCAGACTTCCCCTGGGAAGGGGTTAAGGTGGCTTAGCCTATGTGGCCTTGGGCAAATCACTCTGGGGCTTCAGTGTCTTCATCCTTCTAGTTTTAAATTGCTTATTTTAGCGATGTGACCTTGGCCCAGTCCCAGCCTCCTTGTGCCTTAGTTTTCTCATTTGAGGCAGTTGGACTGGTTGACCTCCAAGGTCCTTTCTGGCTCTAATCTATAATCCTATGAAGAATTAAGCAGACTTTGTTTCCCTCCTTGACTTGTGGAAGAAAGAGGCAAATGGCTCGGAACGGGACATGTAACTCATTGATTCTTAGTCCACTGCTTTTCCTCAGGCCTCAAGGAAAGCCAGTAGTTGGCCAGATTATTCCGTCTTTTATCAAGCTACAGACACTAACCACAAGCAGTAGAGGAACTCACCTGTACATGTTATGCCATCCCCTTTGTAATGCAGGCTACACTCACACGTGCCATTTTCTTTACAGGTGGCATACTTAGAACACGGAGGGGTGCACACAGGGGGCAAAGCTGTTAACAAAGACATCACTTTGGGTTGTGAGACGTTGGAATGAATACATTTTCTTTTTCTTTTCTTTTTTTCTAGGGGTTCCATCCAGAATTTCTTTTTTTTTCTTAATAGTTTTTTTTCTAATTACATGTAAAGATAGTTTTCAACATTCATTTTTGTAAGATTTTAAGTTCCAAATTTTTCTCCCTCCTTCCCCCCTCCCTAAGACAGCAAGCAATCTGATACAGATTATACAAGTACAATCACATGCATATATTTTCAATGCCAATGCTACATCTGGGGCAGCGAGGTGGCTAAGTGGATAGAATGCTGGGCCTGGAGTTGGGAAGACCTGAATTCAAATCTGGCCTCAGACATTAGCTGTGTGACCAAGTCACTTAACCTCTATTGCCTCAGTTTCCTCATCTGTAAAATGGGGATAATTATAGCACTTACCTCCCAGTTGTGGTGAGGATCAAAAGAAATAATAGTTGTAAAGTGCTTAGCGCCGTGCCTGGCGCATAGTAAAAGCTATATAAACATTAACTATTATTATTATCATCATTATTATCTGGGCAGGTGCAGGAATGTGATTGGAGGGACATGAAAGTGTTATATTTCCGGAATCTCTTTTCTGTTCTGCTTTTCTCTGTCTCTTATCTAGTAGCAGATGGTTTTCAATGAAAGTTAACTTTATAATGTTCTAAAGCTGGCAGGGGACAGGCAGATTGCTCGTCATCAGCTCATCCCTTTCCCTCTCTACAAAGGGTCCCTTGATATTCTTGCCCACATCTTTTTCAATATATATATATTTTTTGTTTTTCCACACTTCATTATTTTTGTTCTGATTTTTCCAGTTTGGTAAGGAAATGGATAGCTATTTTGATCGGCTCAGCAGTAAATCTGTAGGATAGTAAGAATAAAAATCATTGGCTTTGGAGTTAGACGACCTGGGCTGAAATCCCAGCTTTGATGACTGTCACCTATGTACTCTTGGATAAGTCACTTAGCCTCTATTTGCCTCCATTTCCTCATCTATAAAATGAGGCAGTTTGGGCTAGTCAGACGCTCTTAACCCAGGGTCTATGACCTTTTTATTTTTAATATTTCAATAACCATCTTAATAGAATTAGTTTTTTTTATAATTCTAGGCATGTTGTTACATGCATTTAAAAATGCGATTCTGAGAAGTTCTCTGCTACCACAAAAAGAGGCGAACCTCCTTTAGATCCAACAGCCACTTTCATGTTTTCCTGTACAGGAAGGTTGCCAACACCTTCCTCTTCATCTTGGTTCAGTGAGTCCCCTTTGGTAAAAGGGGCACAGTAAAGTGACTCCTCACACTCTGCATTGGATTGCATTATTTAGGGACGGACCTAGCTGAGTGTCACAGAATCGGCCAGCCCAGCCTGCTTCACAGAAGCAACCCCCAGAGCCAGTGATGCCGTCATCACACGTCCCATGTTCTGAGCATTCACAGGCTGTAAAACAAACAAATAAAATAAATTAATAATAATAATAATAATAATAGTCAACAAACATTTATTAAGTACCTACCTAAGTGCTGGGGATAGAAAAAAAGGCAAAAAACCCCTACCCCCCCCCCCCCCCCCCCCAAAAAAAAACCAGTCCCTGCTTTCAAGGAGCCCACTGCCTAGTGTGGAAGACAACTTGTGAATAACAGTGTAGAAACAAGATATAGCCAGGATAAAATGGAGATAATTTCAGAGGGAAGGCTCCAAGATTGAGGAGGACTGGGGCAGTCTTCTTGCAGAAGGTGGGACTTGTGCTGAGCCTTGAAGGAAACCAGGGGAGCTATAAGGCAGAGATAACAAGAGAGAAGGGTTCCAAGGCATGAGGCACAGTCCGTGGAAATGCTTGGAGTCTGGAGATAAAGTAATATGTGAGAAGAACAGCAAGGAGGGTCATGTCACTGGACTGCAAAGTAGATGGGAGGAAATAATAATGGAGATAATAATGAGAATGATGATGATTATGTCTGAAATGTACATATTTTAAAATTTGCAAATTACTTTATAAATGATTTAAACCTCACTACAATCCTGTGATGTAGGAATTACAGGTGGTATTCGCATTTTACAAAGGAGGAAATTGAGTCTCAGATAATTTGAATGACTTGCCCAGGATCCCGCAGCTCGTAAGTATTCTGGGAGAGGATTTAAACCCAAGTCTTCCAGAACACAAGTAAAGAAGTTTGGAAATCAGACTGGGATTAGGTGTAAATAGTTATCCCATCCATTCATCAGATATTTCCTGATTGTCTACTACATTCTAAGCACAGCCTTGGCTCCAGGTTGGGGAAAGGGAAGAACACCAGAACCAAAGAAGATACTGTCCTTCTCCCTCCAGTGCACGATGAAAATATCTCACGTTTCTTTGGCATTTCAAGGTTGACATAGCAATTTCTTCTCAACTCCATGGCATTTTATCACAAAGTTTTTGCTAATGCTTCTGATGGAGGGAAGAGGGCTGAATTTAGAGTCAAATGGTCTGGGTTTCTGCCACTGGTCCTGACCTTGGGCAAATCATTTAACTTCCTGTGCCTCAGTTTCCTCATCTGTAAAATGAGGGGGTCGGACTAGAGGTTCTCTCCAAGGCTGCTTCTGGCTCCAAACCCCGTGGAATCTCTTCCCTTTTTTCCAAGCCACGTAGAGTTATTTGGTCGAGCCCCTGCTTTGACCACAGATTCAGCCAGTTGGATTTATGGGAGTGATTTTAGTGAGCTGCAGGAGCCGGGGCTGCCTCAGACTCTTCCCACTTGGTCTTTCTCTCCTGTGTCCACAGAGAAGTGGCCTCAGCGCTCTTGATCACTGCTGTCCTGTTTTAATGATTCACTGGGTCCAAGCAAAGTGGGTGGGAGGGAACAAGACAGTGACGGGCTCTGAGTCTGCCCTTCAGGCTCTAGTCTCAGGCACATGGGTGAGATCGCTGAGCATCCTGCCCAGGAGCCCCCAGCTTTCCATGGAAGGGCACAGAGATGGGCCTCAGGCTCTCACAGGTGCCTTCATCTGCATATGGGCTACGTGGACCATGGGAAGGCTCCATCTGAGTGAGCTTTTCCCCACTGGGGAGTGGATGATTGTCCAGGTAGAGGCATGAGAGAAAAGAACGAGTTCCCTCTAGAGGAACAAAGAAAAGAGATGAGATTACAGAGGATGAGAAATTGGGGGAGGGTTCTGCTCTGCACTGGTGGAAAAAATACCCAAGAGCTGATGAGAGAACCCAAGGCCCCTCAGAGGCCACCTGCCCAACTCCTCATTAGAGTATCGTAGACACTTAACAAATGCTTGTAGGCTTGTTTTATGGTTGTGGAAACTGATTTTCAAAGAGAAGTGCAAGTCACTTCACCCTGTTTGCCTCAGTTTCCTCATCTGTCAAAGGAGCTGGAGAAGGAAATGGCAAACCACTCCAGTATCTTTGCCAAGAAAACCCTAAATGGGGTCACGAGGGGTTGGACAAGGCCAAAAATGACTAATCATCAACGTTATTGAAGAAATTGAGTCCCAGGGAGGAGAAGATGCTTAGAATAACAGAGTCAGAGCTGAATGGGTCCACAGAGGCCATTTCCTCCAGCCTCTTTATTTTATAGATGAGGAAACTGAGGTCCAGAGCATGAAGGAATTTTCCCAAGGTCGTGGAGGGAGGGCAAAGGGTCCTTTTCTGACATAGGCTTTAGGCCTGAAAGAAAACTTTGAGCTCACAGAGTCCTAGATCCAAAGCTAGAAGGGACCTAGGAAACCATCTACTCAAGCACCCCAGTTTTACAGATGGAGAAACTGAGTCTGGGGAGACTTGACTTACCCAGAGTTATACAGGTGAATGATTGAACTGAAATGAAAAGTCTCTTAAGTTCAGCATTCTTCCTACTGTACCCTGATTTCTTCTCTCTCGTTCAGTGCCCAAACATTTTACAGATGAGTAAACTGAGGCTCACTTTTCTGATCAGCCCCGGAACTTCAACTTACAAGGCTCTTTAGACATGAGTCCATGGTGTGAATGGCTTCAGGTAGCACCATAACTTTGGTGCTAGAAGGGACCTTAGGGACACCAAGCCAGCAAGCATTTATGAATTGCCTACTGCATGCCAGGCATGTGCTAAGCTCTGGGGATATGACCCAAGACAATAACATAGTCAGATCTTCTCATCTTACAGAGCAGGCCCAGGGGAGAGCGTGGCCCAGGGCATCAAAGCTTCGTGGCTCCGGGGAAAGGGTGAAGATGAACAGTCAGCTCACCACTTACGTTTACAGTCTGGACCGTATCTTCCAGGCCAACACAGTTCACACGCCGTTCCATTGAACCCAGTGTTGCATTTGCACTCTCCACCCCCAAAGTATTCATCAATGCAGACACCCCGGTTATTGCATGGGGTTGTGGGTCCTCCGGGACAGGCTGGAAGA
>NW_020951112.1:176598-354673 GCF_900497805.2 Vombatus ursinus
GCTGTCTTAGACACGAGCTGTATCACCCTGGGCAAATCACTTCCCTAACTGTAAACAGGGGATAATAACAGCACCCATTTCCCAGGGTGGTTGTGAGGCTCAAATGGGATTATGTTTGTCTTTTGAAAATCTTAAAGTACTATATACATTGTAGCTATCATTAATACTATTGATAATAAGTTATTATGGATAATGATTGTCAATTAACAATAATGATAATAATAGTATGGACAAAATAGCCAGACTGACAAAATCCTTTATTTTGTGCATCTGAAAAAGTTCAGTGAAAAGAATGCTAGTTTTGGAATCAAATGACACAGATTCAAATCTCAGCTTTCCCATATCCCACCAATGTGACACTTAGGGCAGCTAGGTGGCGCCATAGTGGATAGAGTGCTGGGCCTCACGTCAGGAAGATTCATCTTCCTGAGTTCAAATCCAGCCTCAGATACTTACTAGCTGTGTGACCCCTGGGCCAGTCACTTCACCCTGTTTGCCTTAGTTTCCTCATCTGTAAAATGAGCTGGAGAAGGAAATGGCCAACCACTCCAGCATCTTTGTCAAGAAAACCCCAAATGGGGTCATGAAGAATTTGACATGACTGAAATGGCTGAATACTAACAACAACCCGTGTGACTTTGGGCAAACTAATTAACCTCTTTGGGTCTCAATTAACTCATCTATAAAATGAGGAGGCAGTCTGTAGATGACCTTGCAGTTTGAAATTCATGTTCCTATGACCCCACAGACTTGTTTCCATCATCCCAACCTTTCTGGAGAATACTTACAATGTTGTTCTCATCACCACATTTCACATTGAGTTCAGAACCTTGTAGGGTCTTCCGGGATGCAATGCTGGGCAAGTCCACTGCCAAGATCTGGGTGAGAGAAACAGTGCCTCACTAATATGGCACCTGAAGGACCCCAGGGTACTTGGCAAACACAGCATTCTTGGGCCACCTTTCCCAAGAGTTGTAATATTTTCAGTAAGATGCTTGACGTTATTTAAGGGAAGAATAATTGGACACTGGAAAAAGAGGACAGTGAAGAAAGACTGTCTGGAGAGACTCGGCTTTCAGGGTTGGTTTAGAGCAGAATTATGGGAAAGTCAGGTGATCAAGGTGTTGACCCAGCTAGCCACGTGGTTCTATCAACAGGATGTTTTATTTTTATCTTTGAGCTTCCAGCAAACAGAAGGCACTTAATGAATGCTTATTGATTGACTGATTAATAACATGGATGAAATTGTTAGTGGTACCTCTGTGACTTTATTTCCTCTTCCTGTGGAATGAATGCCTTTCCCTCATCTCTGCCTTGGGAAATCCTATGGTTTCTTCAATAATTAGCCCAAAGCTGCCTCTTCTAACTGTCTACTGGAAGTGACTCTTCTCATCTCTGAACTCCTCAAGTATTCAGTTTGTCTATTTTTGAGGTGGCTATGTAGTACAGTGGATAGGATGTTGGAACTGGAGTAAAGAAAACCTGAATTTGCATCCTGCCTCCTATATTTACTAGCCTTGTGACCCTGGGGAAGTCACTTAATCTCCCAAGGCAAGTATGGGGCACCATAGTGCACAAAGCACGGGACCTGGAGTCAGGAAGACTCCAGTTCAAATCCAGCCTCAGACATTCACTAGCTATGTGACTCTGGGTAAGTCACTTAACCAGTGTTACCCTCAGTTTCCTCATCTGTAAAATGGGGTTAATAATAGCACCTACCTCCAAGGCTTGTTGTGAGGGTCAAATGAGAGAGTAATTCTAAGGTGCTTAGCACAGTGCCAGGCACATTGTAAGCGCTATATAACCTTAGCTGTTGTTATTATTATTTAATGAGATAACATCAGATAACAGTGCTTTGCAAATCTTAAAGTTCTATACAAACATTAGCTAGTATTATTCTTTTTGGCAATTTATCATATTTTTACCTTCTATTTTGAATATTCCCCTATGCAAAAAAAACAAAAAACTTCCCTTGACTTCCACACATGAATAAGCATTTATTTATTTATTTATTTTTTGGTGAGGCAATTGGTGTTAAGTGACTTGCCCAGGGTCACACGGCTAGTAAGTGTTAAGTGTCTGAGGTTGGATTTGAACTCAGGTCCTCCTGACTCCAAGGCCAGAGCTCTATACACTGCGCCACCTAGCTGCTCCATCAATAAGCATTTGTTGAACCCTTATTATGTGCCAGGTCCTGTGCTAAGCACTGGGGCCACGAAGAAAGGCACAAATATTTTCTGCCCTCAAGGAGCTCGATTCTAATGGGGGACACAACATACAAGTGACTATTTACATATAAGACACATCCAGGAAAAAGCGGAGGGAATCTCAGAGGGAGAGCTTCCCTGCCCTCTAGGATCATATTGTCTACAGAAGGTGGATTGGGATAGAGCTAACTTGTACGCAGAGAAGTAGATACAAAGTAATTCAAAGATGGAGAGAATGCTAACAAATGACTGGGTAGACTTCTTTGATATTCCAGAAAGTATCTTGTCTTAACCAGGGGTATGCTGGTAAATGTTTAACAACCAGCTCTCTGAAGAAAAAAATGAATGTAGGCCACCCTTTTAAGTTTAATCTGCATTATTATTAGCATTTTGTCTATCACTTTCTTAAGACTAGATAATCAACAAAACAGTAAATCAAACCCAGATTTGTAGTGATGGTTGATTTCCAAGGTGTAAATGCTTGCACTGAAA
Source organism: Vombatus ursinus (assembly GCF_900497805.2). Classification (NCBI taxonomy): domain Eukaryota; kingdom Metazoa; phylum Chordata; class Mammalia; order Diprotodontia; family Vombatidae; genus Vombatus; species Vombatus ursinus. The sequence goes on from NW_020951112.1 coordinate 179,298, forward strand.
ATTTAACAATCGTAAAAACTAAAAATAAATTAATTAATTAATAAAAAAATTAAAAAGGCAAAGAGATATAGAAATTTATCCTGCCCTACGGGAAAATAAAAAGGGAAGGGGATAAGAGAAAGGAGGGTGATAGAAAGGAGGGCAGATTGGAGGAAGGGTTATTCAGAATGCATGCCGTTTTGGGGTGGGGGGAAGGGAGAGATGAGGAGAAAATTCAGAACTCAAAATCTTGTGGAAGTAAATGTTGAAAAGCAAAAATAAATTAATAAATAAGAAAAGAAAAGAAAATTTAACAATCAGACTGGTTAGAGCTCGCCATCTTAGATATTTGGTTGTTTGCCTTGTTTTTAGTAATAGTCAAACTGAGACTTGGGAAAGATCTTAACTTAAAAAGGCCAACGTCTTCCGCTGCATCCAAGGTCATCTCCAGGTATCCTGATCTACATCTTACCACTGGACCCAGATGGCTCTGGAGGAGAGAGTGAGGCTGCACATCATGGCATCACCTCCCTGATATCATGGTCCTCTTTGAGAAGGAAGGACAAACAACAACAAACAGGTAGGCTTCTTTAAGGGAAGGGCTCTTTTGTTTTTGCCTCTGTGTCCCCAGTGCCTAGTGCTAGCACAGTGCCTGGAATATAGTAGGTGCTTAATAAATGCTTGTTGATTGATTTAATTGATTTTGAAGAACTCAATCTGACTTTGGTGTTGAATATCCTGGTAAAGAATGTCCCCATGGGGGGCTCCTTGCCAGTATGTTGTTTCTCACATATTCTTCCTCTTTCTCACTAAAACTCACTAGAAGCTCTTTCTGCCTTGCAGTGTTAATTAGCTAGAGCAAGGAGAAAGGTCCTGAGGGCCTTCTGTGATATACACACATTTAATAGTGTCCTCCTAGAGGCCTTTATTGTCTGATTGCTCTAAAAATCAGGAGTTTAGGGTAGGCAGGAGGAGAGTGTGACCTTGTGTTATTGCTGAGGTGATGCCCACCAAGAGGGGTGAGTTGAACAAGCTGAGGTAGGTGAATGGAATGGAATATTTTTGTGCTGTCATAAATAATGGCTATGAATGAGGCTTCTAGGTGGTGAGATGGATGGAGTGCTGGATTTGAAATCAGGAAGACCCGAGTTCAGATCCTGCTTCAGATGCTTACAAGCTATAAGACCCTGGGCAAGTTTCTTAACCTCTGTCTGCCTCAGTTTCCTCAGCTGTAAAATGAGGTTAATAACAGCACTTACCTCCCAGGGTTGTTGTGAGGATTAAGTGAAATAATAATTGTAAGGTGCTTAGCACAGTGCCTGGGACAGAGTAAACATTGTTTAAATATGAACTATTGTTACTATGGGCAGCTAGGTGGTGCAGTAGATAGAATGTCGGGCATGGAGTAAGGAGGACCTGAGTTCAAATCTGGCCTCAGTCACTTACAAGCTGTGTGACCCTGGGCAAGTCACTTAGCCCTGTTTACGTCAGTTTCCTTATCTGTAAAATGAGCTGGAGAAGGAAGTAGCAAACCACTCCAATATCTCTGCCAAGAAGACCCCAAATGGGGTCACAAAGATTTGGACACAACTAAAAAAGAATTCAACAAGAACAACAACATAAGGGACTTGTAAGGATCAAATGAGATAGTATTTGTAAAGTGCTTTGCAAATCTTAAAATGCTATATATTATTATATGATGATGAGGAAGATTACAGAGAAGTATAAGAAGATTTACATGAACTGATGCAGAAGGAAGTAGGCAAAGCCAAGAAAACAATATGAGAAATAATTAAATGGAAAGGAAAACTACCCCAGAACACTAGAAATGGAATGTTGTAAAATGATAAAGAATAAACTTGGCCTTAGAGGGGAGATAGGAAAAGGACTCCCCCTTTGGAAGAGATTGGGATCCACAGATGTATAACATTGCATATAACATCAGATATTTTTCTGATGCGATCAGTTTCACTTTATTATTTTTCTTCTTCCTCTTTTTTTTCTTAAAAAAAAAGACTCTTTTTTATGAGGCATAACTCTCTGGAAGTGGGAGGGGGAGAGGTAAATGGGGGGAATCCAGGTGATGTAAAACCAAAAGACATCAGTAACATCTATTAGAAATAAATACCATGCTTGGGGAGGAAGGGGAGGGTGAGCAAATTCCAGGGCACGTGGGGTCTTGTGTAAGATCACATGGAGTAGGCAGCCACCCTATGTCCATGGCTGGTCTTACTTCAGGCTCAGAGGGGTGCTGGTCCGTGAGACACCACTGAGTTCTCGGTGGGGCCCTTGGAGCTCTTACCTTGGAATCTCTGATGATGTGGAACTTGAGGTAATCCTTCAGTTTGTCCTTGTTGTCTTTGGCAAACAAGAAATCTTGTTGTTCCTGGGGAAGGGCCTCCAGAGCTTTGTCGGTGGGCCAGAACAGGGTTACGGGCTTGTGAATGGGGTCATTGATGAAACTTAGCAAACCAGCATCCTGAAACACACAGTGAAGTGGCTTCAGGCCTCCAGCCACAAAGCAAAGGGAGCAGAGAGGAAACAGTTTAAACGGTGTGAAAACCTCAACTGCCCCTTCCCCCATAACTTTCAGTGGTTTACTAGAAACCCTGTGATGCACAGAGATGTCAGTCAGACTGGGGCCTCCTTGGGCCCCATCATCTTAGAAGAGCTCATGAACCCCAAAGGAAGTCCAAGACAGAAGGAAAACCCCTAAATGTGTAAAACCATCTATAGCAGTGAGTCTGATAATACCAAAGAGCCATAATCAAAGTAGGTGCCCATCAATGAGAGTCAAACAGACTATGGCATATGAATGGGAAGTAATCACTGATACAGGGGTGGGGAACCTGAGGGCTCAAGGCCACTTGTGACCTTCTAGGTCCTTGGGTGCGGCCCTTTGACTGAGGCCAAGTTTTACAGAAGAAATCCTTTTCTTAAGGGGATTTGTTCTGTGAAGTTTAGGTTTAGACAAAGGGCCACACTTGAGGACCTAGAGGGCACATGTGGCCTCGAGGCTGCAGTATCCCCATCCCTGAACTAATGGGAAGCATTCAGGAAACTTGGAAAGGCTTGGATGACCCGACTCAGAGTGAAGAAAGCAGAGTGAGGATGATTCACACAATGATCACAATAAGGTCAAAGAAAATGCTGGTAAAGGACTTTAGAACTTTCATTAATGCAGCAAAAATTTTACTTTATTGAATTGTTGGGGAAACAAATCCTCCCCTTAGCAGAGAAGTGGTAGACTGTGGGCGTTGAATGGGGCATACTTTGTAAGAGATGGCCATTATATTCATTTATTTTGCTTAACTTCTTTGAAGGAAGACTTTGGTGGTACGGGAGGTGATACTACTGATGGCGCTGGTCAACAAGAAGGGACAAGTGATGTTGAAAAACATCAGTAAAATGTTTAAGAATTCTTTTCAAAAAGAGGACATCATGAAATACTTGGGAGGCTACCCGCCAAGACAAACCCAGGAACTGTATGAACACAACTATAAAACACTTGTCACACAAAAAAAGTCAGATCTAAACAATTGGAAAAAACTTAATGGCTCATGGGTAGGCCAAGCCTATATAATATAAATGATAGTTCTGCTTAAATTGATCTATTATTCAGCACCATACCAAGCAAACTATCAAAAAATTATTTTATAGAGCTAGAAAAAATAATAACAAAATTCATCTGGAAGAACAAAAGCTCTCAAGGATATCAAGGGAATCAATGAAAAAAAATCAGACCTCAAACTGTACTATAAAATGGTAATTATCAAAACAATCTGGTACTGGCCAAGAAATAGAGTGGTGGGTCAGTGAAACAGATTAGTTACAATTTGCATTGTAGTAAATGACAATAGTAATCTAGTATATGATAAACCCAAAGATCCAAGCTTTTGGAACAAAAACTTATTATTTGACAAAAATTGCTGGGAAAACTGGAAAATAGAATGGCAGAAACTGGGAATAGACCAAAATCTCACAACGTATAAGAAGGTAAGGTCAAAATGGGCACATGATTTACACATAAAGGGTGGTATCATAAGCAAATTAAGAAAGCATGGAATAGCAATGTCATATTTATGGATAAGGGAATAGTTCAGGAAGAAAGAAAATATAGAGAGCATTGTAAAATGTAAAATAGACAATATTGATTATATAAAATTTAAAAAGTTTTTGTACAAACAAAACCAATGCAACCAAAATTATAAGGAAAGCAGAAAACTGGGAAAACATTTTTGCAACAAGTATTTCTGATACAGGCCTCATTTCTCAAATATATAGAGAACTAAGTCAGATTTTTGAAAATATGAGTCATTCCCCAATTGATAAATGGTCAAAGGATATGAACAGGCAGTTTTCAGACAAAGAAATCAAAACTGTGTATAGCTGTATGAAAAAATGCTCTAAATCATTATTGATTAGAGAAATGAAAATTAAAACAACTCTGAGGTGCCACCTCACACCTATCAGATTGGCTAATATTACAAAACAGGAAAATGTTGAATGTTAGAGGAGTTGTGGGAAAACTGGGACACTAATGTACTGCTGATAAAGTTGTGAACTGATCCAACCATTCTGGAGAGCAATTTGAAACTATGTCCAAAGGGCTATAAAACTGTGCATACCCTTTGATCCAGCAGTACCATTGCTAGGTCTATATCCAAAAGACATCCAAAAAAAAAAAAGGGAAAAGGACCTATTTGTACAAAAATATTTCTAGCAGCTCTTTTTGTGGTGGCTGAGAATTGGAAATCAAAGAGATGCCCATGAATTGGGAAATGGCTAAACAAGCTGTGGTATATAATTGTAATGGAATATTATTGTGCTGTAAGAGATGACAAGCAGGAAGATTTCAGAAAAACCTGGAAAGACTTACATGAACTGATAACATAGTAAAGTAGAACCAGGAGGATGTTGTACATAGAAACAGCAATATTGTTCGATGACTGAACTGTGAATGACTTAGCTATTCTCAGCAATACAATGATCCAGGACAATCTCAAAGGACTAATGATGAAGCATACTATCCACCTCCAGAGAAAGAACTGACGTTGTTTGAATACAGACTGAAACATGCTGTTCCCTTTCTTTTTTTTCATTCATCCCCCCTTTATTCAAGTCTTCTTAAAATGACCAATATGAAAATGTTTTACATGATTGCACATGTGTAGCCTATATCTGATTGTTTACCATCTCAGGGAGGGGAGGAGGGAGGAATAGAATTTGGAACTTAAAACTTTAAATAAAAATGTTACAAAATTTTAAAAAAGAGGACAGAAAGTGACATGGTACAATGGAAGGAGCACTGACTTTGGAATCAGAAGCCCTGGGTTCACATTTCACCTCTGACACTTGCTTCCTGTGATCCTTTAGGCAACTCACTGACCAAGCCTCAGTTCCCCCATCTGTTAAACAAAGGGGTTGGACTAGATGACCTCTAGATGTAGGATTCTGAATAAACTAGGTTATTGCCCAAAAGATGGCAGCCAGCATGTTGAGTTGTGATACCATTCCATTCAAGAATCAGAGGAAAGGAGTAGAAACTTTAGCCTGGAGAAGAAGGGTAAGGGGATTTGATGAATGTCTTCAACTCTTTAAAAACTGTCATGAAGAAAAGGAATTAGAACATTTTCTGAGCATGAGAAGACAGAATGAGTATAATGGGAGTAAGTTACAGGGGGGTGGATTTCTATTCAATTTGAGGAAGCAGTTTTCCCCAAGTTAAAGCTATCTAAAAATAGAATGACCTGTTTCATGAGGTAGTGAACTCTGTGTCATTGGAAATCTTCAACTAGAAGCTAGATGATTAGGGTTGTTGTAGGTAAGCAAAGGATTCATGCTTCGTGTAGGGGCTGGGCCAGATGACAGTGGAGCTCCCTTCCCACTCTGATCCCTTCACTGTGTGTACAACCCCAAGGGACTATGGAGATTTGCTGAATTTATGGTGCGTTATATGAATTCAGAGCTGGACGAAGAAAGGGATTATTTAGTCCCAATCCTTTCATTTTATAGGTGAGGGAAACGGAGGAACCGACAAGTTTAAATACTTGTCAGAGGTCCTACTGGTAGTAAGCAGGTGAGACGATATTAGCTTGTCCTCCAGAGTGTCTGCCTTTCCCCATGCTGACCTGGGAAAATAGAGCTGTCCTGAGAAGACACTTCCTAGCACTTAGCCCTCATTCACTTCCTGAGTTCTTACCGGGGGCCATCTCCAGTTGTCCTGATTTACATCTGGCCACTGGACTCAGATGGCTCCAGAGGAGAAAGTGGACTGGTGACTTTGCACAGCCCTCCCTCACTTATATCCAATTCATTTGCAAGTCATAGCATCACCTCCCTGATGTCGGGGTCCTCTTTGAGAATGAAGGACAAATAACAACAACAACAACAACAGTTCTTACCTGTAGCATGTTGCTGAACTTCAGGTATCCATAGTGAATTGCCACTGAGGTGAGATTCTCCTACAAAGAGACAGATATTTTATGTTTCGTCTCATCTGACCAAGAGTTAAGTTGGTAGACAATTCATGTATTTGGGGTTCTAATATTCAATCTGGCAATCAATCAACAAATACTTATTAAACACTTACTATGTGCCAGCCAGTGTTCTAAGCTCTGAGGATATAAATACAAAGTATAATGTATGCTTAACATACAGTTATAATATGCTCAATAATACAATAGATGCTTAATAAATGCTTGTTGAATAAATGAATGAATGTGTTTAAAGGGGGAGGGGCACTTTCCCAGTGGAATGTAAGCTTCCTGAGGGCAGAGGTTGGTTTTTATTTTATTATTGTATTCTAAATGCCTACCACAATACCCAACACTTACTGATGCTTAATAAATGTTTATTGAATTGAATCAAATAAGGATTTAGATAATCCCCCCTTTGGATTAGAAACATGCTTAATTGAATTTAGTGGAATCTCCAAGTTTCAGTTGTTTCTGACTCCTCATGACTCCATTTGGGATTTTCTTGGCAGAGATCTTGGAATGGTTTTCCATTTCCTTCTCCAGCTCATTTTACAGATGAGGAAACTGAGGCAAACAGGGTGAAGTGACTTGTCCAAATTCACACAGCTAGTAAGTGTCTGAGGCTGAATTTGAACTCCTGACTCCAGGCCTGGAGCTCTATCCAAGGCATCACCTAACTGGCCCAGATTTCAAGTTAACATGATCCGTCTTTACTCACCATATTATTCCCAGAGGTATCTTTGTGGATTTCTTGCAAATTTTTTGGAACCAACACTTGGTCTATGATGTGGATTACCCCATTGCTACAGATGATATCACTGGAGACTATCTTAGTTTTGCCATTTAAATATACTGTATCCTGAAATGAATCAAAAACAAAATTAATGACCAAATCCAAATTGATGACGGGGCGTATTGAATGACTCATAAAGCCACAACAAATAATAATAATAGTAATGATGAGGACAATAAAAGTAGTAGTAGTTTATCTTATATAGGACTTTAAGGCTGAAAGAGTAATTTACTTACATTTGAGCTTCCATGAAAAACCCATAAGACAGTTACAATAGACATTATCACTCCCATTTTATAGGTGGGTAAACTGAGGCTGAAAGTTTAAATGACTTGCCCATTGTCACATCATTAGTAAATGCTAGAAGTGGGATTCAATTCATCTTCCTAATTTCCAGCCAAGTATTTGACCTACTGATAACAATAATAGTTATTATTATAGCTAACGTTTATGTATATTTTAAACTCTGCTTTATATGTATGTGTATGTTATTTCATTTGATCTCCACAACAGCTCTGTGAAGTAAGTGCTATCATCAGCCCCAATTTACAAATGTGGAAACTTTTTTGAGCCAAGTGAGTTTAAGTGGATTGTAAAGGGTTATACCACTAATAACTAAGGCAAGATTTGAACTCAGGTCTTCTGGACTCTAATTCAAGCTCTGCATTCACTACAGCACCTGGTAGCTGCTCGTCATACAATAATTGTGGGCAGAAGAGAGCCGAAAGGACAGTTGGTGTGACTAGGGCTCTGAAATTGAGAGGGTGTTAGCTACACTCTCAGTTCTCTTTGGCAGCATAGAAACATTGAGCCTAGTACCTAGATATCTAGAATTATTCATGAAGATAGAAAACTCCTGGTAGTTCTTAGAGCCTAGCTGAGTGCCTCTGTGGCCCAACTCTGCCCCACCGACCTCCTTCCAGTGCTGCTTGCCTGGGGCAGTTACAGCTGACATATTCACTAATTATAGCTCTGGGGCAAGAGATCAATTAGTGATCATAGAATTATGGGTCTAATGCCGGAAGGGGCCTTAGAGACCATCAAGTCCAACCTTTTCATTTTTGTAGATGAGTAAACTGAGGCACAGGGTCAAAGAGCTAGTAGGTATCTGAGGCAGGGCTCAGACCCAAGGTTTCTTGACTTCACGTCTAGGTTCTATCCATTGTATGAAGCTGCCTCCCATTTTAGTCATTCAAAGTTTTACTAGTTACTGTTTTAATAAGAAAATGAACTAAATAAGGCAATTTTCGTGGGCAGAAAAGCACAAGATGTAGTATAAATTTTAACAATCAATAGTAATAGTTTATTAGTGATTGACTCTGAGGTGTCTATTTATTACCTATGGCCATACAGGAATCCAATCTAGGTTGGACATGGGGGGAGTTTGATAAGGACCTGATGTTCCCTCCCATCCATAAGCCAGTGAAAAAAGGTGATGAGAGAAGTTTGGAAGGAGTAAGAACTGTGCCCCCTGCCCTGGGGGCTTTAGGAGGCTGCTTCTCTTACCTGTGACACAGTGATGTGGACAGCTTCCCCTTGAAGTGAAATCATACTTGGAATCATCTTTAGGTTTTCTAAGAGCAGCTGGTGGCAGGAGACCATGTGGTATCGAAGGATCTGTGGCATAACCCCCTTGGTGGTCCACTCTTTGACCTGGGTTATGAGGAGAATGAGGATAACAGCAGCAACAGCGATAGTTAACATTTATATGTATCATTAAGGTTTGCAAAGTGCTTTACATCTGGTATCTCATTTGATCTTCACAACAACCTTGGAAGGCAATTATTGGCTATTATCCCCATTTTACAGATGAGGAAAGAGGCAGAGGTTAAGTGACTTGCTTAGGGCTACAAGCAAGTAAATACCTAAGGTAGAATTTGAACACAGGTCTCCCTCACTCCAAGTCCAGTGCTTTATCCACTGTGCTACCTAGTGGTCAGTGTTGTTGTTTGTCCTTCATTTTTGAAGAGGACCAAAGACATCACAGGGCGATGTCTTGGCTTGTGTGTGAACTGGATTTAAGGGAGGCAGAGTTGCACAAAGTCCTCAGCTTCACTCTGTCTTCCTGAGTCATCGAAGTCCAGTGGCAGGACAAAAGTCAAGATGACTGGTGATGTCCCAAGATGCAGTGGATGACCTTGGTGTCTTTGATGTCTGACCAAGCTCTAAGCACTCCACGGCGCCTGCTTTAGCTGCTTTCGTGGCCACTGGAACAAATTGTTCTCATTCACCCATTCTGCTGGGGGAGTCTTCACATGCTTGGGGCAGACATCCCCCTGACTCACTGATGGGTTTGCCGCCGCTTGGTTACCCTCAAGTCTGCCAAGATGGTTTTTACTGGGGTGTGGCCGCTGCATGCTACAGCTTCTTGGAGCCACAGGTGTGAGTCGGGTAAAAGATTGACACCAAAGTTGGACGAGCAGCCCTGAAAAGGGCCCAGTAAGCCCTCATACCAGATGTGCTAGTCCTCCTGGGACACCCCATCCACCCTTCCAAGCTGCCGATACCGGGAACGTCCCATAGTCACTCATTCCCCTCTACTTTCTTATACTCTTTTCTTTTTCTCCTTAGTACCCCTCCATAAAAGCAAAATGGGTTGGATAAGTGGGGAGCAAGGATCTAGTGCTATTTTTTAACCTATCGTATAACTGTCATCATCTAACTTTTTCAAGAAAGATGAAAAAGAAGTAATAATAAGTATAATTCAGTTTATATATTAATTGGCAAGGCATAACTTAGGGTTATCTAGAGATGGGAGAAACTCTGAAACCAGTGAATCCAGCTCCATTTTGCAGATGAGGAAACTGAGGCACGGATAGGTCATAGGACTTGCACAAGGTCACCCAGCTGGTAAGGATCTGAAGCAGAATTTAAACTCAGATCTTCCTGGCTCTAAGTTGAGTATCCTATCTGTTACACAATACTGCCTCTTAGGTATCTGGATATCATTTACTTCACTTGTTAAATGAAGGGACTAGACCAGAAGATCTCCAAGTTAGGTCCCTTCCAGCTCCAAATCTATGATTCAAGGTTTACAAAGCACTTGCCCTCACAACACACTGGAGAGGTTGTTAGTGAAGTATTACCACCCTCATTTTACAAGTGAGGAAACTGAGGCTTATGGAGAAAAAGTGATCTGTTCTTGTTTGCACAGCCAGCGAGTGTCACAGCTGGGATTCAAACCCAGGTTCTCTTGACTGCCAGTGGAGGCCCCTTTCCACTAAACTATATCACCTCTTCATCTTGGAATTGTAAGGGGTTTTGGCAGTCATCTAGTCTAACTTTTCATCCATTTCTCAAAATGGCAGCCAGTACCTGCCTGTACACTTCAAGTGATGGAGAGCTCATTATTTCTCAACAGCTCATTTTGTTATTGGACAGCCGTAGTGTTTAGCAAGTTCCTCCTTCCAAATGTACTTCCTTGTGGCTTCTCAGGCCCCACCTCATTCATTAGGGCCAAAAAGTATGTACTTTGCATTTTAGGTTGCCCCCAGGGTGATTTTCTTACCTGGGATGCATTCTCTAAAGCGTCCCTCAAAGGCACAAAGACAGTGAAGGGACCTGGGCCCATCAGGTCTCTAATGCTATTTTCCTGGCAAAATGAAGAAAATCATCATCATCGTCATCATCATCATCTAGATAGCTCCTGAGGTCTTTTTTGACCTAAAGAGCCTAGATGGCTCTAGCCAATGGTCTGACTGCCACATACACACTGAGATTTCCTTACCTGAAGATGAAAGAAGTAGGGGGTGGTCTGAGTATTTTTGGGAAGTTCCTGTAATCAGAAAATGAAACAGTGTAATGTGACTTATTGTCTCCGGAATGGACACAAGAATACCATATCATTGGAGGAAGGAACCAAGCAAACCCCATTACCCAGCATCTACAACATCTCAGCATCTCGGCCCTGGGAGAGACCCTGGAGTCTAGTTAGCCTGACCCCTGCCTGACCAAGAAACCCCTTGGCCAAATCCCAAATCCTTTGATCAGAATATGCCTAACATTCCAAGTACGGATGGGGTTGAGGCCAGAAGGAGACACTTCATATAGGAAACTGTCAGATGTGACTCTATAATTTTGTCTTTTATGTGACTTACATTTTATTTTATCTTTTTGGATTAAGAAATATTTTTTCCTATCCTCCCCCCACAATCTTCTTTCCCTTCACCCCAACTGAAAAAAAAAAGACAAATTAAAACCCCTGTAAGAAATATATACAGTTCTGATAAAGGTCTCATTTCTCAAATATATAAGAACAGAGTCAAATTTATAAGAATACAAGTCATTTCCCAATTGATAAATGGTCAAAGGATACAAACAGGCAGTTTTCAGATAAGAAATGAAAGCTATCTATAGTCATATGAAAAAATACTCTAAATCACCATTTATTAGAGAAATGCAAATTAAAACAACTCTAGGGTACTATCTCACACCTATCAGACTGACTAATATGATAGAAAAAGAAAATGATAAATGTTGGAGAGAATGTGAGAAAATTGGGACACTAATGCATTGATGGTGGAGTTGTGAACTGATCCAACCATTCTGGAAAGCAATTTGGAACTATGCCCAAAGGGCTATAAAACTGTGCATACCCTTTGGTTCAGCAATAGCACTACTAGGTTTGTATCACAAAGAGATCATAAAAAAGGGAGAAGGACCCACACATACAAAAATATTTATGGCAGCTCTTTTTGTGGTGGCCAAGAATTGGAAATTGAGGGGATGCCCATCAATTGGGGAATGGCTGAACAAGTTGTGGTATATGAATGTAATGGAATACTGTTGTTCCATAAGAAATCATGAGTGGGTGGACCTCAGAAAAACCTGCAAAGATTTAAATGAACTGATGCTGAGTGAAATGAACAGAACCAGGAGAACATTGTACGCCATAACACCCACATTGTGTGATGACTGACTTTGATAGACTTAGCCCTTCTCAGCAATGTAAGGATCTAAGATAATTCTAGAAGACTCACTATGGAAAATGCTATCCACATCCAGAGAAAGAACTATGGAATCTGAATGCAGATCAAAGCATGCTATTTTAACTTTTTTGTGTGTGTTTTGTTTCTCATGGTTTTTCCCTTTTGTTCCGATTCTTCTTTCACAACATGAGTAATGTGGAAATATGTTTAACATGATTATACATGTATAACCTTTATTATTGCTTGCTGTCTTAGGGACGGGGAAAGGGAGGGAGGGAGGAAGAAAAATTTGAAACTAAAAAATCTTATAAAAATGAATATTGAAAACTATCTTTACATGTAATTAGAAAAAAATAAAGTACTATTAAATGGAAAAAGAAACATGCACAGTCAAGCAAAACAAATTTCCACATTGGCCGTTCCCCCAATGTGTGTTTCATTCTGCATCTTGGGTCCAGGGAGTGGGTAGCGTGCTTCATCATCAGTCCTTTGAGATCATGGTGGGTTATATAATATCGTCTTGATGGGTACCATTTACTAGACATTACTATATGACCTTACTACATCCTGACATTTTGAATCTTGCTATAATCTCCTTAGACCAGTTTCTAGAGACTAGCTTAGCACAGTCCTTGCTTTTCTAATTCAATCCCCAGCTAAGTACCTGCCCTACCAGCTCAGTCTCTGTTCTCTGGTAGCTGTGGATCCAGACAAGAATTCCCTACGTTTAACCTGATGCCCCTTCTCTTCTAGCTCCTAGCACTCTCCTCTCCCAAAACTCTGATTCTTCCTCTTCTTTGCTTAGTCTCTGTCCAGGCTTGGTTGCCTAAATACCCCTTGTCTTAGCTAGCTCTCACTTAGCTCTGTTCCTGAGGAATTAACCACCCTCTCTACTGTTTCAGCTGTAGGTGGTCTTTTCATGGAATCAGTTACCAGGGATGTGTGATCATTACACATTACAACATTAAGAAGGGTTGGGTGGGGTACAAACTGTGTTTAATAAACAAATGCTCTAATCAGTTTATCTATCTGTTTATCCATTCATTCATTCATTTATTTGTAAAGACCAAGGAAAAAACTTGGTAAGATCGATAGTAAAACATTCTTTTGGTTATTCCCCAGAGATGGACTATTGCCTTTGCTACCATGCCTTCTTCTAAGAAGTAGGTGATGGCTTACCAGATATATGGGCCCCCGGCAGATGAATCCATCCCCCTTGTAGCCTGGTTTGCAGGTGCACGTCCTTTCTTCTACTCCAGTTTGATTGCAGACAGCAAACTCACTGCAACCACCATTTCTCTAGTGTCATTGCCAATGGATGAGTGATTTGATTAATTTGCTTGTTTCAGACATACTTGCAACGCAAGTATTTTTTTTATTTAAAATTTTTAAATTCATTTGGCAAACCTTAAAAAATGGGATTCTATTCTTGCTCATGTCATGATTTGTCTTTAAAATGTAAGCGTCTGTGTAAGTAGGTTTGGTTCATTCTTTCTACTTGTATTCCCAGAGACAAGCACAGCACTTAGCACATAGCAAACACTTAAAAAATGCTTGTTGATGGACTGATTGATGGATTCCAGTGGATTTAATCTGGTAGGCAACAGATACATCCATCCTGCTTGATTTACAAGATGGCAGGCTCACCATGACATATCTCTAGCCCTATAGGGGTATGCCATGGGCTGCTGAGATGGTTATCATAATAACTGTTATTATTATAGCTCATGTTATATAATAATATTTATATTAGATACCATATAAATATTATAAAAATGTAACATTATTATATAACATCTCCTGGCTCTTAACCCAAATAGCATTGCAAAGTAGAAAGAACATAGGCTTTGGAGACGGAGGACCTAGGCTCAAGTCTCCCCTCTGATTTTTACTCCTTGTGTGACTTTGGACAAATCACTTCATCTCTATGTGCCTCAGTTCTCCCATCTGCAAAACGAGGGGGCTGACTAGATGACCTCTGGACCCCTTCCTATTCAATATTGATTATCTCATGAGCAATATAGTTTCCAGTCAATTTCCATTCCCCATGTTGCTTTCCCAGGCTCAGAGCCAGCTATGGGCAAGGGCACCAGAGTCAATGGGGGCAGCAGCTTGCGAGACAGTTGGTATCATGATCAGACATCTGTAGCATTTATTGAATGTCCATTGTGTGGGGCTAAGTGAGCGAGGATGCCAATACTGTCCTTGCCCCCAAAGAACTCACAGCTGAGGTGAAGACAATTGATAACGACAAGGGAAAGACTTGGGTATACCTGATAAACAATGTTGATGGGTGACCAGTATGGAGAAATAAGAAAGAAACAGCATGGAGGAATGGATAGAAAGTTGACCCCCAAGTCAGGATGATCTAAGTTGAAGTCGCACTATTGATACACACTGGCTGTGTGACCCTGAGCAAATTACTTAACCTCTCAATGCCCCTGGTAATTCCCTAAGACTATAAAGATGTATGTATATAAGCATGTATGTATACTTATACAACTGCTTGGTTATCTGCACTGGTGAAAAGCAATTCCTCACATGGGAGCTTATGACATTAATCAAATCCCAGTTCTGGGAAAAAAATAATAGTATAAAACTTTCAGGTTTACAAAGTGGTTTTCATGTGTTTCATCAATTGAGTCTCACAACAAGCTTGGGAGGTTGGTACTATTGACGGCAATAGGCCCATTTTACAGATGAGAAAATTGAGACTTAGAGGCATTCAATGCCTTCCTCGGCGTTGTAAGGTGGAATTTCAGTTGAGGTTGTTCCTGACTCCGTGTCTGATGCTCTTTCCTCAGCACTGGGTGCCTTGCATCACTGTTTAGCATCATGAACAAGGCCCATAAGGGACAAGAGGGCTCTGAGTAGAGCACATTCAGTTTGGGTTAATCAGGGAAGGAAGAGGTAAGGTAGCTATGGAGATATACAGTAAATCATTCCTTCATTCTGGAACGCCCTGACTCTAGAGTCCTTGCTTTCACTAGGACCACTGGGAGTGAAGTACTTCATTCATCCATTCATTCATTCATTTGTTCACTTACACATGTACACAATCTACATCATGAGATCATGGACTTAGAGTTGGGAGGGGTCTTAAAGACCATCTAGTCCAACCCTCTCATTTTACAGATAAGGAAACTAAGGTTAAGAGATTTGCGTTTGTGTTTCTTCCTAGTGGAGAGCTCAGCACACTTTGTACCTCCCCTATGCCCTCCTTTTCGTGTTTGAATTCACCTTCTGTTTCTCCATGTACAAGTCCTATCAGCCTAATTAAATGGTAAGCACCTTGAGAGAAGAGACCAATTCTTTATTTATCTTTGGAGCTTAATACGCAAGAGTAAGAGCCTATCTCTCGATCTGGAAGGCACCTCCGAAGTCACCTAGTCCAAATCGTTCATTATACAGATGAGGAAACTGAGGCTCCAAGATGTTAAGTGACTGACTCAAGGTTAGTCAGAAGTAGTCAGTAGTAGTGTCAGAAGTAGCATTTGAACCCAGCTCCTCTGACTGCGGAGTCACTGTGTTCACCAGGGCCATTGGGAGGGAAGTGCTTTGTAAACCTCAAGATGTTTTTGAAATGTGAGTCGTGATGCTTAAGAAAGGTTATTCATTACAAGTGGCAAGAAGGCAGCCTGCTCCTGAAAACCAGCGTGATGAGTCCTGAAACGAGGCCAAGAACTGGTAGGATAAAGCCACGGGCACAGTGCCAAGATTGCTGGCCCTCTATCATTGCTTTGTTCTGTCCCTGCAGAATGACCGCATGCCTGAGAGCATTCTGAGGAAGGGAGGTTGCCAAGCCAACCAAAGAGAACAATGCAGTCCTTGTACTCAAGAGAGGGCCAGGGATAGCAATTCTGGGCTAAACAGTTTCCAAAAGGCCCTGGGAATCTCAGGTGTTCAGTACTATAAATAAAAGGACGGGAAGTATTTATAGAAATAAGTCTCTGAAGCATCACAACTTTCTGGGAGAGATGCCTGCTTCTTGTGCCAAGTACAGCTACGTGAATGACTCAGGGGAGCTCTGGGGAGCATCCCAGAAAAATACTGACACACCAATCTTGGCCTCCATCTTGTCTCTTTGGATAAGAGGCAGCTGGGTGTACACAATTAATTATTTGTTTATAAGCACCTATACTGTGGTCCTTGAAGATAAAAAGACAAAGATGGAGTAGTTCCTGCCCTCATGGAGCTTACATTCCATCAAAGGAAACAATGTGAGCGGCAGCATGACACGGCGGAGAGGGCCATGGGCTTGGAGTTAGGAAGACCTGAGTTCAGATCCTGCCCCAGATACTTATTAGCTGCTTGACCCTGGGCAAATCGCTTAACCTTTCTGTGCCTTAGTTTTACCCTCTGTAAAACACAAGGTTTGGGACTCACTGGTCTTTAAGGTCCCTAAATTTAAGATCCCGACACTTAATAGCTATGCAGTTCTGGGCCAACCACTTAAACTTTAGGGGTCACTGTTTTCTTATCTTTAAAATGGGGAGAGGTCAGACTCAAGAACCCCTTCTAGTTTTAAATCTATGATCCTATGATCTATGCACACAGATAAGTTAATAGAAAATCTATGCAACGTAATTTCAGGTAATTTCTGCTATACCATTGTTAAATAGTTTCATAGGGAAAGGTTGAGACAATCTAGGGATTTATTAGCTGTGTGACCCTGGAAAAATCACTTCACCTATCCGAGTCTCAGGTTTTTTTTCACCTGTAAAGAGGGGATGAGATGGGCAGCCGGAGATGAGTTGCTATATGCATTGTTGGAGGGAACATCCAGGTTGATAATAGCACATATCTATTTGTATATCTGAGAAATCAGGTTGAAATATTTAACATGGAAAAAGAACCACAGAAACCCAATTCCAAGATGTATTTGGATAGTACTGAATTTGGTAATGGAGGTGAACAGAGAGAGGGGAAATTTAAAGACTAATTTGTGTGTTTGTGTGTGTGTGTATATGCATACATAATATATACTATATATGCATATATATGTATGTATTTATACAGAAACATGTGCATATTTACACAAATATATGTGTACGTTTACATGTAAATATATGTGCATATTTACATGTATATTTATATCATGCATATATGGATAGAAAGATAGATAGGGTAGGTAGATAGATAGATAGATGAATTGAGAGGATGGTAGGTAGATAGATAGATTGATAGATAGCTAGCTTTGAATCCTCCTAGGGTCACACCCCAAGTGAAAGGTCTGGGGTAATTACTTCATTTATCTACTTATCTAGATCCAACCTTAGGGATGATTCAGAATAGGTAACAGGCATGACTTTGAAGAGCATTAGGAAGTTTTTCTGATAAAGGCCTCATTTTCCAAATATATATTGAGTATAGAACTAAGTCAAATTTATAAAAATAAGAGCCATTCTCCAATGATAAATGGCTAAAGGATATAAATGGGCAGTTTTTAGAAGAATAAGTTAAAGCTACCTTTAGTCATATGAAAAAAAATGCTGTAAATCACCGTTTGATTAGAGAAATGCAAAATAAAACAATTGTGAGGTACTACTTTACCCCTATCAGAAATTAGAAATGCTAGAGGGGATGAGGGAAAAATAGGTACATCAATGAACTGCTGGTGGAGTAGTGACCTGGTCAAACCATTCTGGAGAACAATTTGGGACTAGGTCCAAAGTGCTATAAAACTGTCCATACCTTTTGACCCAGCAATACCACTACTAGTTCTGTATCCCAGAAATATCAGAGAAAAAGGAAAGAGTCCTATGTGTACAAAAATATTTTTAGCAGCGCTTTTTTTTGTGGGGGCAAAGAATTGGAAATTGGGAGAATGCTCATCAATTGAAGAATGGCTGAAATAGTTGTGCCATATAATTGTGCTGTGGGAAATGATGAGGGGGTGATTTCAGAAAAACATGGCAAGACCTAGATGAACTGATGCAAAGTGAAGTGAGAAGAACTGGGAGATCATGCACACAGTAATAGAAATGTTGTAATGATGATCAACTGTGAAAGATGTGGCTACTCTGAGCAACACAATGATCTCAGACTCATGGTGAAAAAATGTTATCCACCTCCAGAGAGAGAACTGATGAGCTCTGAGTGCAAACTGAAGTATCGTTTTCTCATTTTCTTTTTCTTTCTTTTTTTTCAAATATGACTACCATGGAAATACGTTTTGCATGATTTCACATATATAATTGATATCATATTGCTTGCCTTCTCAGTGGTTATGGGAGGATGTGGGAGGAAGAGAATTTGGAACTCAAAATTTAAAAAGAAAAGAATGTTAAAAATAATAAATTAAAAATTGTATTTAAAAAAAATTTGTCCAAAAACCTTACCGTTAAGCAAACATTGATGAATGTGCATGTTTTACCATCTCCTGCATATCCTCGCAAACAATTACAGGCAGCCTACCAGGGAGAAAAAGACACATGATATCTTTATCCAGCTCTCAGTCCTTGTTAACGGTAATACAGTAAACAACCTCCCTCTATCACTAATCTTGACCTCAATAAAGGATATGATAAACTTATTCACACTAGGCACTGACAACACTGTGTAATAGAGCCCCTGTCTCAAGGGAAGTTGCAATTTAAATCTCAAGGGAAAGTAATGAAGCTCTAATTGTGGAATTTCAGATGTCATCAAGCTGGGTTAGCATTTTGTGGTACAAAAGGACCTTCACTGCGTCTTTGAAGTTATATCAAGTAGTTACATCAGGATAGGGTAGGAGAAAGAGCATTGGGGTTGTCAGACTATGTTCTAGAGTACTCTGTTCTAGGTCCTACATTTTCTTTTTTTTTTTTTTTCTTTCTTTTTAGGCAGTTGGGGTTAAGTGACTTGCCCAGGGTCACACAGCTACAGCAAGTGTCAAGTGTTTGGTCTGAGGCTGGATTTGAACTCAGGTCCTCCTGACTTCAGGGCCAGTGTTCTATCCACTGTGCCACCTAGCTGCCCCTAGGTCCTACATTTTAAGGACACTAACAGACTGGAGAGAGTCCAGTGGAGGGCATCAGGATGGCAAAAGAACCATGACTGTCCCCAAAGAGTCTGACTAGGATCAAAAAGTGGCAGATTCACATGTAGGCTCTGTGTCAGAAAATAAACATCTTAATAATTCAAGTAATTCCAAAGGGGAACGGGCTTCCTCAAAAGGTAGGGGATCTGCCATTACTGGAGGCAGAATTGGAAGTCAGTTCTAGCTTACTCCAAGCCCAAACTCACCCAGTGAGAGTCTGAGGCAGAATTGGAACTCAGTTCTAACTTACTCCAAATCCAAGCTCACACAGTTAGGAAGAGTCTGAGGCAGAATTGGAACTCAGTTCTAACTTACTCCAACAGAGGCCAGCTGACCATCTTCCAATGAAATTATAAACAGGAAGTCCTATTTTGGTATAGGTTGGACTGTGGTTACTTCCAGCTCTGAGGTTCTGATTTGAATCTGGACAGCTCCATTGACTAGCTGTGTATCTATGGCCAAACCACTTTCCAAGCCTCAGTTTCCTTCTCTGGAAAATGGGGAGAATAATATCTATACTCCTTTCTCTATAGGGTGGTTGTAGCAAGGAGAGAATGGAAGTTCCTTCAGGGCAAGGTCATTCAATTTTGTCTTTGTGTTCCTATAATGTACCATAGCACGTAGCCTGGCATGTAATACATCAGGACAGCCATCTCTTCGTTTCTCACGGTCTATAATCTAGACTTCTCCATCATATCTCCATGGGTAACCTCCCCTCTCCCTTACTTTTCGGTGTTTTTTTTTTCTGTGGGGTCTTTCCCCCCCACCCCCGCCTTAGAATGTAAGCACCTTGAGAGCAGAGATTATATTTGTATTCACAGCATTTAGCACACTGCCTGTCCGTAGCCTGGGAGCTAGTCAGGAAGACCTGAGTTGAAATCCAGCCTCAGACATTTACTAGCTGTGCAACCTTGGGCAAGTCCCTTAACCTCCATTTGCCACAATTTCCTCATCTGTAAAATGGGGATAATAATAATACCTACTTGCCAGTGTTGTGAGAATCAAAGAAGATAGTATTTTTAAGTACTTAGTACAGGACCTGACATAAAGACTAACATTATTATAGTGATAAGCAATTAATGAATGCTTGTTGATTAATAAAAGCTTATTGATTGAAGAAGGCTTTGAAGAAATAGAGCTGTTGCAATGATTAGGCTGTCAGCAGTAGCTGAATCGGTCTATTCAGCTGCTAGTCTGTCTATACTTTTCCCTTTGCCCTGGAAGAATATTCATCAGGCCCTGAGCCATGTTCTTCAAAGTACCTTCTCTGGGTCTATCTTTGTGCTGGCCTCCATCCCGCCCCTGCTCATAGGCTCTGAGGTTTCGAGCTAGAAAGGATCTTGGAGGCCATCCAGTTCAATGCCTTCATTAACAAAAAATCTTTCTTATTATAAAATTAATAAACATGAACATTTCCCTTTTTGAAAAAGATGAGAGGCAGCTAGGTGGCACAGTGGATAGAGCACCAGCCCTGGATTCAGGAGGACCTGAGTTCAAATTCGACCTTAAACACATAACACTTACTAGCTGTGTGACCCTGGGCAAGTCACTTAAGCCCACTGCCTAACCAAAAGCAAAAACAAAAACAAAAAAAAGAAAAAGAAAAAGACGAGAAAAAGAGGACTGTCTACGAAACTGGGAATCTCCTCTATGAACAACTTCTTGTCCTTTAAAAAAAATTCAAATTTCACACAGTCATTCCAACATTACTGATTATGTTCCTAATAATCCTTCTTCTCTTCTCTTCTATGTATTTTTATGATTAATTTTCTTTCCTTTTTGCGTATTACTTTCACTCGCTCCATCCTCCCCTCCTCGAAAAAAAAAAGCCCTCCTGTATAATAAATAAGTAAACTCATGCACGACAAATCTGAAAGTGCATCCTTTTGCTCCCCTGGTCCATTATCTCTCTGGCAAAGAGGTATGAAGCATCATTCATCCTAGGACTTCTGTAATCCTGATTGGTTATTGCGTTGATCATAATCTCCTCTTCTTACAAATGAGGAAACTGAGTCCAGGAGATTAAGTGACTTGCCAAAGTCACATAGGTAGTAAACATCAAAGGCTGGATCTGAACCTCAGTTTTCTGACTCTAGAGCTGGCTCCATGGTATCATTGCTCTGATACCAATGGTACATGGTACCATGCTGCCTCTTCTTCCCTTCAAAGAAGCTAATATTTAATGGCCCCCAAGGACACTGCCAATAAAAGTCTAGAACAGCGGGAAGGGTGGGGCATGGAAACCCAGCTTACCTGGTTGGGTCCAATCTGGGTACATTCTGCATTTTGATCACAGCCACCATTGTTTTCCAAACAGGGGTTGATTTCTTTGAAACATAAAGACCACAATCAGTCAGATAAACTCCTTTTCCAGGGGAGGGGTCCTAGGAGAGCTGGGTTTGCCAAGACTGGGACAAGAGCTGAAGGTATGAAGGGTTTAACCTCCTTTGTCAAGGAACAGTTTCAAAGTCAGAGAGGGGCAGCTAGGTGGTACAATGGTTAGTGTCCTGGAGTCAGGAGGACCTGAGTTCAAATCTGATCTCAGACACTTAGTAGCTGTGTGACCCTGGGCAAGTCACTTAACTCCGATTGCCTCCAAAAAAAAAAAAAGAAGTTAAGGAATTGTGTGTGAGAGAGAGAGAGAGAGAGAGAGAGAGGATTTCCTTTAGTTTTTATGCTTTAGATCAGGCTGGAATGAAGTAGGTGGGGTGGAAACCATACTGGCTATTACCTCTAGGAGCAAATATAACCTTCTTTGGCATTTAAAGCTCTTCACAATGTCTCTCCCGCCTGCCTTTTCTGTATTCTTATCAATTATTCCCCTTTATGAACCCTTTGATCTAACCATCTTGGTCTATTCACTATTCCTTCTATACATCTCTCCATGTCTCACCTCTGTGCCTTTGCACTGGCTGTCCCCTCATGCCTGGCATGCTTTCCCTTCTCTTCTCCTTTAGACTCCTTCAAGCTCCAAGGTCACCTTCTGCAGGACGCCTTTCCTAGTCCTCACGGTTGCTAGTGCCATCCTCTCTAAAGTGACCTTCCATTTACTCTGTATACATTTTGGATGCACCTAGCAATTTCCATGTTGTCTCCCCTATCAGAATGTGAGCTTCTGGAGGGCAGGGACAATTTTTGCCCTTCTTTGTGTATCCAGAACTTGTCACATTGACTGCCACATATTAAGAAAATTTAATAAATGCTTATCAATTGAATGAATGATTTGATGACTAGAAACAGGGCAGACAAGGATTTTGGGCCTTAGCCATCCTTTAATGTGTCTTATTATTATTTTTAATCATTATTTTATTGTTGTTGTTGGGGCAGCTAGGTGGCACCATAGTGCATAGAGTGCCAGACTGGCATCAGGAAGACTTATCTTCCTGAGTTCAAATCTAACCTTAGACACTCACTAGCTGTGTGACCCTAGGCAAGTCGCTTTACCCTGTTTGCCTCAGTTTCCTCCTCTGTAAAATAAGCTGGAGAAGGCAATGGCAAACCACTCCAGTGTCTCTGCCAAGAAAACCCCACATGGGGTCATGAAAGATTGGAGATCGGACACAACTGAATTTTCTTTTTTACATTCAGCCTCCCACAACACTGTTTTCATTCCCAAACTCTTTCTATTAAGCTTCTTACTTTTTAAAACTTTACCTCCTCCAAATTAACTTTTGAAATCACTCATATAACTACCTGCCTGCAAACTCACATATACTGTTACTTAGCGCTTGAACTCTTTTGCCACACTTGGGTTGATGCCAACTTCCATCATCTATATTAGTCTTCAGCAGTGGAATAGGCCCTGAGGTAATGGAAAAGAACTCTTCTTCTGAGAGTACCTATCTAGAGCTGTACCTGGGAAATTTATACCTGGTTCAGTATAACAAAGAACATCCCTGTAAATCAACTTTTTTTTTTTTTTGCTTTTTGATGAGGCAATCGGGGTTAAGTGACTTGCCCAGGGTCACACAGCTAGTAAGTGTCAAGTGTCTGAAGCTGGATTTGAACTCAGGTCCTCCTGACTCCAAGGTCGGAGGTCTATCCACTGTGCCACCTAGCTGCCCCTATAAATCAACTTTTAAAGATCAAAGATATGGAGAGGCCCCAGACCAAAAAAACAAAAATTAAAAAAAAAACCCAAACCCCCAAAAAACTCATTGGAGGAAGGAATTCTTATTGAATTCTTATTGTTGTGAGTGGACATTAGGAAATACCATGAGGCTGACATTGGAGAGTTAATTGGATGAGGATTAGGAAGGGAAACAGTTAGGATCTGGGAGGATCCTTGGGGTATGGCTGATAGAGCAGGAAAGCCATCATCTAGCTGCTTCCTATTTTAACTAATTATTCTTGTTAATTAGTTCCTAAGCTCTGTGGTTTTTATGCTGCTAACAGAGTCCTAATGCTGCCCTTTAAATTTAGGCGCCCAGCAATAAACTCCAGTTCCTCCACCCTAGTTACAGCTTTGCACTTACCAAGGCATATGATGCCATCTCCAGTGTGTCCTGCTTTGCAAACACACACTCGTTTTCCTGGCATGGTCCTCCTGCAGTCTGCTTTGCTGGAGCAGCCCCCATTGTTGATTTCACAGGCGTCAATTGCTATAGAATGGAACAGATGAGAGCTTGAGAGCTGGAAGTCACCTTGGACAGCGCTTAGCCCCACCCCTCATTTTACAGAGGAGGAAACTGAGCCCAGAGGTGCCGGGTCTTGGCCAAAGTCACAAAGGCAGAACCTCATATGGCCAAGATTTGAACCTATATCTTTTGACTCTGCATCTGATGGTAGGAGGGGGAGGGGAGAAGTCATCTCATTGGTTCTTATTTCCAGTCAAGTTTATTCTTTATAATTTCTCAGCATTCAGTTGGGATTATGTGGGAACTTACACTGCTATAGTCATTGGATATATTGCTTTCCTTTCTTTTTAATCTGACCTGAGCAAATACCAAATAAAATAAGCATCTTCATCTGTTTTGAAGAACAGAAGGTAAGGATAGCATGTGAAACCATGAATGTCTGTTGTGTAGAACCCGCTTTTCTATTTAAGTTTATAATAATTTCAATAGCAAATTTACATTCCATTGGAAAAAAAAGAACACATACAGTAAATTAAATGTAAGGTAATTAACATATTAATTATAATAATTATTAACATGTAATGATATTAATATAGGATATAAATAATTGCATGCAAGACAATACATTAATTATACTATTAATAATTATTAATACATAGTAATATTAATATATGAAGTAAATTATTATATGCAAGGCAATTAGCATATAAGTTATATTAATCACAATAATATATGGGAATATTAACACATGAGGTAAATAATTAAATATAAGGTAATTTCCAGGGGCTAGGCACTGGGGCTGGGGAGGAGAGGAGAGGAGAGGTGATCAGGATGGTTTTTTTCCCTCTAAGACAAAGCTCAGGTGTTTCCTCCTTGGAATTTCTCTGCCACTTCTTTCTTCCTCTTTTCCTTTATTGATTGAACAGGGTCTCTTGTCCCTCAGATTTCTTACAGGGCTTTGCCTGGACTTCTCCATGTATCACATTTCCCCCTCCATGTCACAGTTATTTATGTATATGTCCAATTTCCTCCCTCAAATGGTAGTCCTTGAAAAAAATAGTCCAATCTTTTGTGGCCTTGGTACCTAATCCAGTGGCCTGCACACAACAAGTACTTAATAAATGCTTGTGAACTTGAAAAAGAGATTCTCACTAAAGGGATAGTCTGATTAATGGAGTTTGATCATATATGGGTCACCAGTTTGTCAACTTAGCCGACCCAGCAGAAAATAAAAACAGACACAATCCAGGCCCATCCATTCCACTTCCATCTGGGAACAAAAAATTTCCTGCTTGTGGACACATCTTTGAGGGTCCCCCTCTATCTCTATTTTCAAATATTATGTGGGCTGTCACGTGGAAAAGGAAATACATTTGTTTTCTGTTGCTTCAGAGAATAGAACTGAATAAAGGAATCTGGGGCTGTTGGTGACCTGCAAGGTCAGTAGGAGTCAACAGTGTCATATGGCAGTTCTCAGAATGAACTCAACAAATGCAATATAATCTGGTGCTCTTGTGACCTCAGGCTACATGTGGTACATTCGACTAAAGAGGCAGCATGACATAGTACATGGAATGTTGGACTTGAAGGTGGGCCTATGTGCTAGGCACTGTGCAAAGTGCTTTACACGTAATAATAGCTAATAAAATAATTATAACTAACATTTATATAGCACCTACTATGTGCCAGGCACTATGTGGAAAAACTACAAATACTAGTAGCTAGTAAAATAATAATAATAATAATTGCCACCAGCTTTTTACAGCACCTACTATATGCCAGTCACTGTGCTAAGTCCTTTACAAGTAATAATAACTGATAAAATAATCATAGCTGACATTTATACAGCACTTACTATGTGCCAGGCACTGTGCTAAGTACTTTACAAATATTATTTCATTTAATTCTAATAACCCTAGGAGGTAAGTGCTATTATTATTCTCATTTTACAGATGAGGAAACTGAGGCAAAGAGAGACTAAGTGACTTGCTCAGGGTTGCACAGCTAGTAAGTATCTGAAGCTGGGATTGAACTCAGGTCTTCCTGACTCTAAGTTCAGTGCTCTACCCACTGTGCCATCCTGCTGCCCCTAGGAAGACCTGAGTTCAAATCTCATCTCAGGCACTTGCTAGCTGTGTGACCCTGGGCAAGTTGCTCAGCATTTCCGAGCTTCAATTTCTCATCTGTCAAATAAGCAGGCTGGCTGGACTAGATGGCCTTTATTGGCTCCAATTATTGAAGTCCCCAGACATCTCCATTAGTCCCTTGTGCCAAAGAGCAAAACTTAAGGATCCATAGCCAGGAGGCTTTGAAAAGGCAGGAAATGAAAACCACTTGCCTCTGCAGACTGTCCCATTCCCCTGAAAACCAGCCGCGCACTTGCAGTAAGCTGTACCATCGGAATTGAGCAGGCAGCTAAGAAACAAAAGAGGAAAGGTTCATGATCAGAAAACCAATCAATGAGCTTTTATGGAGCACCCACTCTGAGCCAGGCGCTGTGTTGAGTGCTGGGCATACAAAGATCAAAAACCCAAATAAAACCCTACAACGGTTCTTGCATTAACAACACACACACATGAGCAGGGGCTGCTGGCAGTATTGTCCTATGTTTAAAACCAGGGACATGTCAATTTGCAACAGTGGGTAGCCAATGCCAACCAGTTAAGACAAGGTTGTTTAACTCACAGGTCAGGTGGTTTGTGAGTCAGAGCAGGAAGGGATCTTTTGAGTCTAACCTTCACATTTTACAGAGGAGGAAACTGAGGTACAGACAGGTGTCATAGGATCACGGATCTAGGGGTAAAAGGGATCTCAGAGGAGAAAGAAAGGGAGGGAGGGAGGGAGAGAGGGAGAGGGAGAAGGGGAGGGAAAGAGAGGGAGGAGAGAAGGGGAGGGAGAGAGAGGGAGGGAAAAGGGGGGGAGAAGGGGAGGGAGAGAGAGGAAAGGGAAGGGAGAAGGAGATGAAAAGGAAGAGGGGGAGGGGGAAAGGAAGAAAGGTGCAAAGAGCTAGAGTAACTGAGAAGGAGAGGGAGAACACCAGAAACCTTTCTGTTCTATGCTCTGACTTACGGAAGGTTTGTTCTCAGTCCTCTTGAACTCACAGGATTATAGCCTTAGAGTCACACCTTCATTTTACAGAAAAGAAAACTGAGGCTTAGAGCAGGTAAGTGACTTACCCAGTCACATAGGCAGTAAGTGACAAGAGGTGAGATTTGAACCCAGCTCCTCAGACTTCAAATTCAACGCTCCCCACAACCTGCGCTTTACTGCACTGCAATACTATGTCCATGAAGAAGCTCCAGGAAAACCTGCCATAGTCAACGATTCTACTTCTTACTGCCTGTTTGACGCTGGGCGAGTCACACAGTTTTTTTCCTGGGTTTCAGTTTCTTCCTCTTTAAAATGAAGGAATTGGACCAGATGTGGCAGGGAGTTGAATAGAAGTGTGTCCATCTTCCGCTCCCTCCTCCCCCTCCTTCTCTCTTTCTCTTCCTCCCTCCCCCCTCACCCCACTTCTTGCTTTCACAGAATTGGTGCAAAGTAAGCTCATTAGGAGGGTGTATTGGGGTATTTCCTATTTTTGGTAAGTTTTTGGTGCCATTTGGATTTAACTGGGACAATATATCATCTTGTCTGCAAATGCCCCAGGTAGGTGTCCCATTGTGGTGGAAGGAGGAGAAGATTCTGAACCTCAAATCAGTTTCTTCTTTGCTATGGAACCTTGGGCAAGTATTCACACTCTGGATCTCCATTTCCTCTTGATAATGATGGGCTTGGACTAGCTGGGCTCAGGGGTCCCGTCCAGTGCTCGATCTGTGATTCTATTTACTGCCCGTATGACCTTGGACAAGTCAGTTTCCTCATCCATGAAATGAGGGGGCTGGACTAGAGGATTTCTCTGGTTCCTTCCAAACTCTAAATGCCATGAATCCACGTGGCAGCATCCTGAAGGGGATAGGAGAAGATGCTTGTTGCCTAATTCTAGGATGTCCTAATTTTAGCCTCACAACAAACTCTAGGAACGCACCCTCTGCCAGGATGGTGTTCAGGAACTGTAATGCAGTTGGGAGCATGGCACCGATTGTGTCCACATCAGGTGTGACTAAATCCAGCCCAACCAGCTCTGTGCCTCCTGCCATGTACTCACTAGGACAACGGAGGGGCTGGAGACCACTTGAAAGAAATCATTTCCACACTCAGAAAGAACCCAGGGTAGATACTTACTTTGCACTGGTGTGGCAAGTGCTGTTACAGTCATCCTCCTTGATCTCTGAAAAAAGAGAACAAATGAATTCCCTCATTGGGCCTCTGGGAAGGTTGGACTCTTTGAAAACTTTGGCCCCTTTCATGTCCAGTAAAATTCAATTGATTATTATATAGCCCAGGGCTGGGTCTTCCCAAGTCAACAGCATATAGAGCCATGACAAATCATCACAAGAGGCATCACTCTGCCTCTATGGCCCTCAGTTTCCTCATCTGTAAAATGAAAATTTTGGACTTGACAGCCTGTGTGTCCCCTTCTAGCTTAATGTCTATAATATATATAGATGTATATAGATATATAGAATATAATATATAAATGTTCTGTTCTTTACAAGGATTTGTGTTTGTTTTTTGTAATTGCATTGATTCTTTGCCTCATTATTAATAAGTGAGGGATACATTTGGAAACTAACTATCTACTGTCCTTTAGGAACTTAAACAAATTCTTTAGTACTTAATGTTTCTAGACATTATCTTTGATAACAAAATAATAATAATAATAAATTAAAAATAGAAAAATGAGGGTTGGACTTGGAGCCTAGAAGATCTGGGTTCAAATCCAGAAAAAAAGGTAGGAAAGTTTGCGCTAAGGTCTATTTCTAGGTCCACCACTGTCTTGTTGTCTGATATTGGTCAAATCGTTTTTTCTGGGCTTCCCTTTATCTGTGAGATGCAGGTATTAGCAGTTGTTGTTTGGTTATTTTTCAGTTGTGTTTGACTCTTCGTGACTCCATTTGGGGTTTTCTTGGCCATGATACTGGAGTGGTTTGCCATTTCCTTCTCTAGCTCATTTTACAGATAAGGAAACTGAGGCAAACAGGGTTAAGTGACTTGCCCAGGGTCACACAGCTAGTAAGTGTCTGAGGCTGGATTTGAACTCAGGGAGATGACTCCAGGCCCAGCACACTATCCCCTGAGCCACCTAACTACCAGGTATTAGACTATCTTATTTTTAAACTTTCCCTTAGGTTTTTTTTTGGGGGGGGTGAGGCAATGGGGTGAAGTGACTTGCCCAGGGTCACACAGCTAGCCTCAAGTGTTTGAGGCCAGATTTGAACTCAGGTCTTCCTGAATCCAGGGCTGGTGCTCTATCTGCTGCGCCATCTAGCTACCCCTTCCCTCAGTTTTAAAGGCATATGAGCATTATATTACTTGATTGATTCAAGGATCTAGGATTTCCTCAATGTCAGCAGACCCTCTGCCAGGGTGGATTGCAACCATATTTCAGGAGTTGCAGTGGCTGAAAAAGATTCCTCACCCGAGGGTCAGCTTTCTGTTGATGAGTCCCTATGAGCAAACTTAGTTGCATTCTGCTGCAACCCTTTATAGTGTCGAGGGATCTGTCAACACTTGTATTTTGCTGGCTTGACCTTCAAGGACCTCGGATCATCTCAACTCCATGATGGAGCATTGAAAAACTACTGAAGGGGAAGATAAACTTTTTTTTTTTTAATAGTAAGCATCAAGTATCATAGCAAACATAGTGCCCAGGAATATGGGTACTTTACTAGCCTGAAAGGAATCAGCTGGGTGTGAAATGGTAAGGAGCTAACGAGATGAGCACGGTGGTTAGAGCACTGGGTCAGGAGTCAGGAAGATGATTTCAAATCCTAGCTCAGATACTTGATACTATGTGACTCTGGGCAAGATCCTTAATATCTCTGAGTCTCAATCCCCCCATTTGTAAAATGGGGATAAGAATGCCTCTAGAGCTCTCCTCGGAGTATGTAAAGCACATTATTATCATTACAGGCAGGCTGGTGGAGTAGATAGAGAGCCGGCTTGCAGTCAGGGACACCTGGTGGCTCTGGTCCTGTCTTGACCTCCTGACTGTGTGGGGCTGGGCACAGGACCCCAAGTTAAAGAGAAGGTGCAAATCTCCATCAGCAGAAGGAATTTCCTTTACACCGAGTTCCTTATATTAATGAGATCACAGGTCTAGTGTTACTATTAATAATAATGATCAAGTATATAATTATTATATTTTAGATTTATAATCTACATTATATTGTATATGATTATTATAACAACTATTATGTTATATAGTTTTAATGATAATTATGTAAGTACACTAACCATTATATAGAATTATAACTATTGTTTATGTACTTATAATAATCATTATACAGAATTATTATAACTATTGTTTATATACTTATAATAATCATTGTATAGAATTATTATAACTATTGTCATATAATTTAATGATACTTATATAATTATAATACTTATGATATAAAATTATTGTAACTATTGTGTTAGATACTTATAACTACTGTGTTGTATAATTATATAATTACGATGATTTCATTATAGTAATTATATGATAAAATTATAATTACATATGCTAAATCATATATTGTAATTTGTGTATTATAAGTGATTCTTGATGATGATAATTGTTACTGTTTTTGTTCAAAGACTTCAGATTGACTCACCGCTGTCACATTTCACGCCCCTCCAGCCAACGTCACATTCACAGGATCCATCGCCATTGGGCCCCTGGCTGCATTGTCCATGGACACAACTGCAAACTAAATGAAAAAAGGAAAAAAGTAAGCAAAACCCCATCCTGTGAGCTCTGGCCAGCAAGATGTGTATTGTTTATTACTATCGTCAGCTACCATTATGCCCTCCATTCCTGAATTCCTTGGCCCTGTATGAGAACCATGGGTCACCATAGAATATGTCAAGCCTACAGCTAATACTTACATTCAGAGAGAAAGTATAGTCTCTGAAAGCATGACAGAGCCATATGCCAATGGAATAGTCTAGAAAGTCCCAAGTTCAAATCTAGTGACACTTAACTACCTGTGTGACCCTGGGCAAGTCACTTTACCCTGTTTGTCTCAGTTTCCTCATTTCTAAAATGAGCTGGAGAAGTAAATAGCAAACCACCCAGTATCTTTGTCAAGAAAACCCAAATGGGTCAGGAAGAGTGGGACACAACGGACAAGACTGAATAACAATTGGCAAGATGTACATAAAAGGATTTGCAAACTTTAAAGGATGATGTAAATAGTAGTTACCGTATAAATAGGGATGCGGACTTTATCTATGATTTACTTGCCATAGGGGACTCCCAGATGAGGAAATTCCCTCCATCAATGTAGGTCAGCACCCTCTCTCCAACTAACAGAACTTGGAGGTCGTAGAAGTTAAATGACTTGGCCACACGGGCAGTAGATACACAGGTATTTACATACATTCCTGGGTTTGTGGCCAGCCCTTTATTGATTATGACTCACTGTGTTTCATCATAAAAATGTAAGTGATTCTTATTATAAGAATATCATTAGGATGGGGACTGGTGTTTAATATAAAGTTGGTATGTACGTGAGGGTGCCTGGCAAGTTTACTGGCATTTAATTTAAGGAAAAAGCCTGAGAAAACACTGGCCATATACAGAGAACATGTAATATGGACTTTTATCATCAACTAGATGAAAATGACAACAGCCCAGGAATTCTTTTCCCCGTTTCTTGGACATAGAGAGATGTTTGGGGGAGAAGGCACGGACTTCTTTGCTGATGGCCTGTCAGTTGACTCGAAGGCACTTCAAGGACAGGTCATTTCTGAGGTCACCTAGATCGCCTGTGGCAGGGAAGGAAAGTCCCCGTGCCCTCCTCACCTTGGTCACAGTTGGAACCATATCTGCCCTCTGTGCACGTCTCGCAGGCTGTTCCGCTGAAGCCTCCCTCACACTCGCACACTCCAGTGCCGTTCACTCCGTCTAGACAGATGCCATTCCCAAAGCAGGCGTTCCCAGCTTTGCCGGGACAGAGCTGACACTGAGGCCCGAAGAAGCCTGCACAACATTCTCTGGTCTGAAATGAAGATGGTTTGGATGATTCTGGCCTCCTTTTTCTTAGTTCAAACCTAGGATCTCATCAGGTCATGATAGATAGCCCCAGAGCCCAAAGGGACTTCCAGAGGCGATTCAGCCCAAATTCCTCATTTTACAATTGAGGAAACTGAGGCAGAAAGAGCCTAAATGACTTGCCCATGGTCACACAGGTGGAAGGCATCAGAGAGGTGATATCCTTGAAGTCTATCACAGTTTTGTCCGGTGACTTCGGATTTGGGCATAAAGGAGCGAGGGGTGTATGTGTGATCTTACGGTACCTGTGTGATGTTGAACAAGGTAGTAACTTCTCTGGACTTCAGTTCCTTAACTTCAAAGTGAGGGGATTTGGATTAGCTGAGCCCGAAGTCAGCTTAAAATCTATGACCCTGCCAGATGGGGCGGTCTGGGCCTGGAATCCCTGCGAAGGCTGGTAGATCACCTGAGCTCTGCGGATCTAAGCTGAAGAGGGGCTAAAGCCAAGATGAGTCCAAACTAAGTCCAATACCAGTATGGGGAGCCGCCAGCAGTAGGGGGCTGCCAAGAAGTACGAGAAGGGGAAAACTGGCCCCGGTGAGAAAAGTGAAGGAGGGCAAAGCTTCTGTGTCCATCAGTATTGGAATTGGTCCTGTGAGGGGCTGGTGTACTTCCAGCCTGAGCCAGACAGACTCATTCTCAAAAAAATAAAAAGAAAAATCTGTGCTTCTCAGGGCAGCTAGGTGGCACGGTGGAGAGAGCACCAGCCCTGGAGACAGGAGGACCTGAGTTCAAATGTGGCCTCAGGCACATGGTACTCACTAGCTGTGTGACCCTAGGCAAGTCACTTAACCCTGATTGCCTCACCACACCCCCCCCCCAAAAAAATCTATGCCTCTCAAAAAAGCAAACAGAAAAGATGGGAGAGTCAGGAACACAGAAGAGAAAGACAAGAAATAATAAAAAAGAAATAAAGAATAAAAAATAGAATAAAAAAGGAAGAGGTTCCTAAGGGGAGAAAAAGTAGGGTTTTTAATATCAGTCTCATGGGCCACAAATTATCCAGCCTAAGGTGGACAGTGGAGAAATAGGAACAGGGTATGTTACTCTGTGGAAGAGGTAGACTGTGAGTTTGGGGGAAACATCTTTTCCCCAGGGGAAAAAAGGAACCTTAGCTGTCAAAGAAAAGGGGTTACAGGGTTATATAAATACAGACCCACAGTATGTATTTTATTCATAACAGGATGAGACCTGGGCCACTGATTTTATCTTTTTGGGGGGGGGGGGCTAGGCAATGGGATTAAGTGCCTTGCCCAGGGTCATACAGCTAGTAAGGATCAAGTGCCTGAGGTTGGATTTGAGAACTCAGGTCCTCCTGACTCCAGGGCCAGTACTCTATCCACTGCACCACCTAGCTGCCTCACTGATTTTATCTTGAAGGAGGTTTTTACTTTATTGGACATCTCCAGCCTCACCAGGATATTGTGATAAGACCAACCTCAGAGAAATTCATTATCCACTGAACGACTCTGAGTGGCCTCCTCTGATGGGATCCTTCTGCCTCCAGTAATATCACCCTGAGGCTGTGTAAACCCTACATATGTATGTACCTCCCTTGGTTCCCTGGCATGGCTATCTACCTGGCAACTGTCCATCACCTGATGCTAATTAATCCTTTTCTCTTCTAGCTTTGGTTACTGATTCGTTGACCTCTAGTCAAACAGACCAAGGTGGGAGGATTTATTCTCTGGGATCTTAGGACCTCTGGTTTGAGAAATTCCTCCACAGCTCCTATGGCCAAGAAATAGGAACTGAGTCTTGAAAAAATAGGTAAGGCAGTGTGGCTCAGTGTCACGAATGTCAGATTTGGAGCAAGGGATCCTGGGTTCAAATCCTGACCCTGACCCTATTTGACTTTGGGGAAAGTTGACTCATCCAAGGCCTCAGTTTTCCAGAGCTGTAAAATGGGAGGGTTGGACGAGATTGCCTCTAAGGTCCCATTGTACTCTAAATCTGACCTATGAACTTTTTATTGCCTCAGCTGGCCATGTGTTTGATTCAGTCAGTCTCTGGGCAATCTGCTAAAGTGGTCACCGATGCAGAGAGGCCACTCAACCTGCCTGTGCCTAAGTTTCTACTTCTGCCAAATGAAGGTAATACCTTATTGCTTCAAGGATCAGCTGAGATGTTCCCTTTGTAAAGTCATGTATTCTGTGTACATGTTGTATCTTCCTATTAAAATGGAAGCTCTTTGAGGGCAGGAATTTTTTTTATCTTTGTAAATACCAAAGCAGAGCACAGTGACTGGCATGTAGGTAGATAGAATGGAATTGAGTGGATGAAAACCATTATCGGGGGTAAGGAGGAGATACTCACAATCACTGTTTTGACACATTTCGGCTGGCATCCAATATGCAAAGATCTCTTTCCCATGAAGAAAGTCACATAGACGCATTTCTTTATATCTCCATCCTGTGAAATAGGGGCATTTATATTACTTTTTAGCTGGATTCAAGAACATCAATGCTTAGCACCAGACACAAATGCGTATTGGGGCAGAGTCCTGTTCTCATGTCCAAAGCCAACTGTAGAGTCAGAATTACTGCTCTTGGCTAGAATTGGAGTTCATCTTCCCAGCTTTGGAGCCCAGCCCTGGAGCTGAGATTGGCAGTGAATGAGAGCAAAGTCACCTAAGCCATTATTTGCTCTAACTGGCCCTAGGCTAGACCAGATTTGCATCCCATCTAACCATTCCTCTTGTGCCCTGCCATCTTGCCATCTGCCCTGCTACCACAACCATAACCCACCCCCATCTGTTTTCAACCTCTTGCTCTGAGAATCCATTCTTGGAGGGAGAAAGGCAAGTAAGATTTGTGCTGGCCTGAAGGTAACAGCTGGAAATTCCACAATTTTGTTGCTCAGCAATAAATATAGATAAGGATGGAATGTGGAATGGGGGGTGGGGGGGTGGGAGGGGGAGATGGTTTCTACTAGCACATGAGTGGAGTCCCTGAGATAGGTAGTAGGGTCCTAGACTGATCAGTGATTTAACAAGATTAAAACAGGTGTGTGTGTGTGTGTGTGTTTATTGACATGTTTGATGGTCAGGTGCAGCCAATGGACCCCTTCTCAAATAATGTTTTTAAATGCATAAAATAAAACATAGGTTCTATAAAGGAAACCAATTTCCTTGAAATAAAGATGTAACTTTTTCCCACCCGAGCCTCTTGCAGTCTATCACCTATGGGGGGAAATCTGTACTCCATAGGGGTCTGTGGATCCCAGGTTAAGAAACTGTGAGTTAAAAGGAATGTTTTAACCTCAAGCTTAGAGGCTTGGCTTGGGCCAAGGACCCCTCTATAGTAAATACTAGGAGAAATGGAGATCAATCTTAGCTTGGGGAGATCTGTTGGATCTTCTAGGCCAGGGGTGGGGAACCTGTGGCCTCGAGGCCACATGTGGCCTTCTAGGTCCTTACATGCGGCCCTTTGACTGAATCCAGGCATCACGGAACAAATCTCCTTCATAAAAGGATTTGTTCTGTAAAACTTAGACTCAAAGGGCAGCACTTGAGGACCTAGAAGGCTGTGTTCTGTGAAGTTTGGATTCAGTCAAAGGGCTGCACCTGAGGACCTAAAAGACCACAAGCCCACAGGTTCCCCACCCTGGTTCTAGGCTATATCTTTTTGGGTGTATTGGTTCTGGGGAGGAGTTGGGAAGCCTCTATTTAAAGGTTGTCCCTAGAAGGGGATACGTGATTAATTTCTTTCCAAGCACTAAGACAATTTAAGTACAGAGTACTGGAGGTCACCAAGACAACCAGGGAAAACAAGTCACCAAGTCTTTAAAGGACATACTTTTACTCAGTGGATTAAATGGGTGGAAATCTAGAGGAAACTATAAAATGATGCTGTGGAATGGAAAGAATGCTGACTGATCAAGGAGTCGGACCGTTCAACTCCTAACTTCTTTACTAGCTGGAAGATCCGGGGCAAGCTAACCTCTCTGAGTCTCAGTTTCCTCATTTGTAAGAAGAGGCTAATACTAACTGTATCTACATCTCTTCAGAGTGTTGTGAGGAAAGTGCCTTGTGAAGTTCATCAAATCACCCCAGGTGGGGGCTGCCGTTTTTATTTCCTCATCTATGATGCCCAGTTTGCTGTAGGTGAAATAACAGCATCATTAATAATAAAAACAAACATTTCTAGAGAGCTTTAAGGGCTCCAGAGCTATCTATCTGTATGTCTGTCTGTCTATCTATCTATATATATCTATATATATCTATATATATATATATGTATGTGTATGTATCTATATCTATATCTATATCTATATCTATATCTATCTATCAGTTAATTTGGTCCTCACAAAAACCCTGAGGACGTGTTAGATATGGGGACAGATAGTTGTCACATACAGTATATTGAGTGCTGCGCTTAGAGTCAGAAAGAATTGAGTCCAAATCCTGCCTCAAATACTTTTACTTTTGACCCAGGCAATTTAACTGCTCCCAGTCTCAGTTTTCTCATCTGCAAAATGGGGATAATAATAGTGCCTTTCTCCTTGAGTGGCTGTGAGGATAAAACTAGATATTTGTAAAGCACTTTACAAACCTTAAATCTCTGTGTAACTATTAGCTATTATTATAAGATTGCTATATTTATATATGCTGTTGTTCAGTCATTTCATTCATGTCTGACTCTTTGTGACCCCAATTTGGGGTTCTCTTGGCAAAGATATTGGGGTAGTTTGCCATTTCCTTCTCACAGACTCTTCATATATAACAAACGAAATTATTTTATATTAAATGTTATTATTTTATAGATGCGAAAACTGTGACTCATGGAGATTAAGTAATTGAGGTTTTTGGGAAGACCAAATGAGATCCTATATACCAAGTGCTATGGAAATGTGACATGAATTATCATCGAATCATCACATAATAGAAGATGTCAGCATCCTTGATTTTTCACCATGGAACTTGTGCCATTACTAAAAGCTATTTTAGTAATGACACAAAATACTAAATAAATACTAGAAGTATTTCATAGCAACAAAATACAAAGATCATCAATAAAGGAGAAGGTCAGATCTACACATTTCTGCTCATCCCCCCTTCTCCTTTTCTATAACAGGGTTTCCAGAAATGATGTGTCCAGCACGTCTCCTCCTCCCAACACGTGGAAGTTCATACTCGCAGCTTTGGAATTCACCCCTGAAAGGCTGAGCTATCCTCATTGGTTGTTTGAGTGAGAGCAAACTAACTCAACCTACTATATTTAGTTGTTCCCAGATCAAGCTTCTCATCCCATCTGGCCATCCCCATATCCCCAAGCCATCTTGCCATTTTTCCTACCCCCATGTTCTTTAACTTTCCTTCTGCTTTCCACCTCTGGATCTTGGGGATGGTAATCAAATCAATCCTGCCATAATTCCTGGAAAGGTCATGACAGTCAACTGCCTCATGGCTCTACTCATCATACCTGTGATTCCTCAAAGCAAAACTCCCTTTCCTTGGCACCACTACCCTCTTATAAGTTTTTCTATTAGGAAGAAAGCTCTTTGTAGGTAGAGACTACTTTGTTTCTGTCTTTATTTCCTTAGTTCTTAATTCTACTCCTGCCAAATGGTAGGTGCATAACAGATGCTTTCACCTATAATGGGGCCATCATCCCCACCTGCTCCCTATTGGACAACTGACTCTACCATGGACCCAGCCTGAGTTCTGATAAGTGAACTTTTCCCTTAATCTTGTCCCATCCAGGTGTCACTAGCTCTGAAAACAGCAGGGCAAAAAAGCCAGAAGCTTGGAACAGTGCCCTTTACCCCATACCCCCCATGCCGGGAATAGAGTCTAACTTCAACATAAATTCAAAGTCAAGAAAAATCTGGAAAAGTGAAGAAACAACAAAAAAGAACTGGACCATAAAAATCTGCTATGGTGACAGGAAAGATCAAGTCACAATTGGTGAAGCTGTAAACTAGTTCAACCATTCTGGAGAACAATTTGGAACTATGCCCAAAGGGCTATAAAACTGCATACCCTTTGACCTAGCAATACCACTACTAGGTCTGTACCCAAAGAGATCAAAGGAAAGGGAAAAGGACCTATTTGTACAAAAGTATTTATAGCAGCTCTTTTTTAGTGGCAATGAATTGGAAATTGAGGGGATGCCCATAAATTGGGGAAAGGCCGAACAAGTTATGATTGTGATGGAATACTTTTGCACTATACCAAAACCTGGGACAAATTTGAGAAGACTTACGTGAACTGATGTAAAGTGAAGTAAATAGAACCAGGAGAACATTGTACATAGTAACAACAGTAATGTAGGGATGGTCAACTATGAAAGACTTAGCTACTCTGATCAAGATGGTGATGCAAGGCAATTCCAAAGGACCTATGATGAAAAATACTACCCGCCTTCAGAGAGGGAATAGATAAACTCTGAGAGCAGATTGAAGCATACTTTTGGGGAAATTTTATTTTCTTGCTTTTTTGTGTGTTTTCTTTCAAAACATGGTTAATATGGAAATATGTTTT
This sequence comes from Vombatus ursinus, assembly GCF_900497805.2. NCBI lineage: Eukaryota > Metazoa > Chordata > Mammalia > Diprotodontia > Vombatidae > Vombatus > Vombatus ursinus. The sequence goes on from NW_020951112.1 coordinate 217,702, forward strand.
ACACGACTTCACATATATAATTGATATCACATTGTTTGCCTTCTCAAGTGGTGGGGGTGCAATGGTAGGGAGGGAGAGAATCTGGAACTCCAAATTTTAAAAAATCAAATGTTAAAAAAATTTCCCCATGTAATTGGGAAATATTTAATGAAATAAAAATATATTAAAAAAAAACAAGACACGTGATCAGTTTGGGAGGGTGGGATATGGAAGAAGCATGTAAGTCAAGGTATTGAATAAAGTTGAATGATTTCAATGCATCTGAAGGATGGTTAGCTATTGTTCTAGGCTATATTCCTGAAAAGGAGCAGGTGAAAATTCTTTCATTGCCAGTGTACACCTTATCTTCCGGCTCTACTTTCCTGACCTGATTCTTCCTTGTGTTTGAACACCTTATTACCAATCCCATACAAATTAACTCCAACATTCTAGAAAATACTTACCACAGGTTTCGTTCCAGGAGGGCAGTGCTTTAGAAAACAATATTCACACCTTCCCTTTGTAAGAAACAGAAAGCAAAGGAAATATTTCAGAGTTATTGCTTCTTGTGAAAAATGAGGTCACTCTGAGGCCCCTTTTATCTATGATTTTCTCAGATCTTATCATCCTATAACCCTGTAGAAAGTGTCTTAGCCTACAGACAGGCTCAGACTAACTCAAAGGGACTCTAAGGTACCATGTTGTCCAGTGGTCTCCAAAATGAAGGGCAGGTTAGGGAGATGTCACAAGTGAGCTTTAAATGACCAAAAGGGGTATGTGATCAACCAGTCAAAGAGTGAGAATATAGATCACATCCTACCCTCCCAGTGGACATGTTTCCAGCACTTCACCTAATTTTGAACAATACTTCTTCATTCCACCCCTTTTTCCCCCTCCCCCCCGGATTCCTTTGGCTATGCCTAGTATGGGCCACTCAGGTCCATCATAACATAACTACGACGCAGCCAGAGTGGTTGTGCAGGCAAAATTCTCTGCTGCCCTCCTAATGTTCTCATTTTCTCTCCACCTTCCACCCCACTCATGGCTGGGATATTGCCCATCAGTGGGTGGGTTTTGTGTTGCACTGTAGGGGCAATGCTTGGTGAACAAGAGACCCACACACTTTTTGCATTTTGGGTCGGATAGACGAGTTGTACAGGATGAGAAGGCATGGATGGGTTGTGATTGGCACCTCAGGTCACATAAGATTATTTTTCCCCCCTAATTCTTCCTTCTTCCAAACTTCCTATTAGTGGATGGCATCTCCAATCTTCTATTCACTTTCATGATGTTGCTGTCATGTCCTCATTGTCCTTTACTCCCCCATATCTAATCAGTCACCATATCTTGTCATTTTTACCTCAATAATATCTCTGGTATAAGGCCCTTCTCTGCACTCACATAGCCACCAACTTGGTTCAAGCCTTCATTACCTTTCACCTTAATTACAGTGAGAGTTTTTTAATTGATCTCCTTCCCTCTCTTTCCAGTTCAACCATTCTTCCACTCAGTGGCCAAAGAGATTTTCCCTAAAGAAAAAAATCTGACCCTATTACTTTTCTGCTCAATAAACCCCAGTGGCCTATTGCCTCCAGGATAAAATATTATTTCATTTTTATCTCAACCTTTTTAGTTTCTATTTTTGTGCTTTATAATATACATAATAATTAGTACAATAGCATAGATGGATGATTTATAAATAAGTAAATATACCTTCCCTTTTTAATTAGCACAGAGCTTAACATAAAATATTTTTTATTTATTTTTTATTTTTCTTATTTTTTTGCTTTTTGGTGAGGTGATCAGGGTTAAGTGACTTGCCCAGGGTCACATAACTAGTAAGTGTTAAGTGTCTGAGGCTGGATTTGAACTCAGGTCCTCCTGACTCCAAGGTCAGAACTCTATTCACTGCACCACCTAGCTGCCCCATAAAGTAAGTATTTTAATAAATGCTTGTTAGCTTGACTTGCTGACACCGATGGAATAGCTATGATCAAAAAAGTCTGCATGGCACTGCTATAGTCCATCTCTCTGCTGCCAGTTCCTATACCACTCAGGATCTGGGTTTTTTGTCACCTCTTTGACAATGAGTGGCAGTTGGATATGGCAGAAAGGACCCTGGATTCGTAATAAGGATCCTTGGGTTTGAGTATTGGATATACTACTTACTAGCTGTGAGACCTGGGCACTCATCCTTTACCCTTCTGACCCTCATTTTTCTCATCTGCAAAATGGCAATAATACTTAAACTACTTATCTCTCGTTGTAGGGAAAGGGCTTTGTAAATGCTAAGGAATTTTACTTATGACTGTGTACAGCCCAGTCTTCATGTCTTAGTATGAATTTATTATCATCCAAAATCAGTAATAGAGTTATGGAGAGTGTACTAGACCCAGGAGAAAGAAGAACCGGCTTGATCCCAGTTCAGCCAGTTAACTAGCTAGGTGGCTGTGTTGAAGCCCCAGTTGCTTCATCTGTAAAATGGGGATAATAGGATCATAGATGTAGAGTTGAGAGAGATCTCAGAAACCATCCAGTCCAACACATTCATTTCTATAGAGTAGCAACCTGAGCCCCAGGGAAGTGGATTGATTTGTCCAAAGTCACTTAACAGGTGACACGCATCAGGTGTGGGATTTGGTGGCTGAAGACATGGATTCCAATCCTGACTCATTCCTTTGACCCAGCAATAGTTCTTCTGGGGCTGTATCCCAAAGAGATCAAACAAATGAGAAAAGGACCTACATGTACAAAAATATTTATAGCAGCTCTTTTTGTGGTGGCAAAGAATTGGAAATTGAGAAAATGTCCATCAACTGGGGAATGGCTGAACAAGTTGTGGTATATGAATGTAATGGAATGCTATTGTGCCATAAGAAATGATGAGCAGATGGACTTCAGAAAAACCTGGAAAGACTTGTATGGACTGATGCTGAGCGAAGTGAGCAGAACCAGGGAAATATTGTACACAGTAACAACCACATTGTGCAATGACTAATGTTGATGGACTTAGCCCTTCTCAGTAATTCAAGGATCTAAGGCATCTCCAAAAGCCTCCTGATGGAAAATGCTATCCACATCCAGAAAAAGAACTATGGAGTTTGAATGCAGATCGAAGCATACTATTTGCGATTTTTTTTCTTCTGTTGTATTTTGTTTCCTCTTTCTGGTGGTTCCTCCTATTGGTTCTAATTCTTCCTTACAACATGACTAATGTGAAAATATGTTTAATAGGAATGTATATGTACAGCCTATATCAGATTGCACATTGTCTTGGGGAGGGAGGGGGAGAAAAATTTAAAACTCAAAAGCTTATGGAAGTGATTGTTACTAAATCAAAATAAATTAATTAAGAAAATCCTGACTCACTACCTTACTTGTGTGGTCACTTAACTTCTATGGGTCTCAATTTCCTTACTTGAAATTTGGGAAGAGGCTGGATTAGTTAGCCTCTAGCACACCTTCCAACTTTAAAGCTATACTCCTATGACATCCTAAGTCATAAACAGTGGTGGAGGGAGTACGGGGCTAAGCGCTTTGCCAATATCATCTGATTTGATCCTCACAACAATGCTGGGAAGTAGTTACGATTATTACAGTTGAGGCAACTGAAGCAAACAAAGGGGTAAGCAACTTGCCCAGGGGCACAGAGCTAGTAAGTGTCTGAAGCTGGATTTGAACTCAGGTCTTGCTGGGGCAGCTAGGTATAGCTGTGTATAGCAGTGTATAGAGCACTGGGCTTGGAATCAGAAAGATTCATCTTCATGAGTTCAAATTCAGCCTCAGACAGTTACTAGCTGTGTGACCCTGGGCAAGTCGCTTAACTCTGCTTGCCTCAGTTTCCTCATCTGTAAAATGAGCTGCAGAAGGAAATGGCAAACCACTCTGGTATCTTTGGCAAGAAAACTCCAAATGGGGGTACAGGACATGATTGAAAAATGTCTGAACTTGCTGATAAAGGACATGCCTGGTCCTTTATCACTGTGGTACCAACTGCTTGCATGAGATAAATAGCAATAGTTTCCCTTGTCCCCCACATCCTTATTTCTAACCCTTTAATTTATTTTTCATGGTTTTTTTCGGGAGGGACTGAAGTTCTCATGACTGACAGCATCACCGTAATTGGGGACCACTTACTCGCAAAATGGTGGTGTAGTTGCTGTCACATCTGTTCTTCTGGATTTCCAAGACTTTCCCCAAACCATGGATAACACCTTTGTCAGTGGCCACATTGGTGTAGTTGACTGGGGCCTCATTTACATAGAGCTGGGAGAAAGAAGACCAAATGGACATTTTCTTATTTGCCTGGAGGGCTGGTATCTGGAGCATTCTAAACCAAGGATCTCCAAAGGGGAGGTTGGGGCTGCTGCCAGGGGGCTGTGGTGACCCCAAGGTTTGTGACCAACCAACTGGGGAATGGGAAGATGAGCATGCCCTTTTCTCACTGCAGTAGCTAACTGTGGGACTTGTTTCCATCACAATCATCCCTACCCCTATGTCCTGAGACTTCCTTACTCCGTTCTCTATCTTTAGTGTGCAAGCTCCCATCCTTCCCTCTTTTGAGCTGGGCATCAGCCCCTCAGGGTAATTATAAATTGATGCCTACCTGGGTACCCACGGCAGGAGCTGCTCAGATGCTATTGAAAAAAATCTACATCCCCTAGAATACCCACCCCAGCCCTCAAGATCATCTCTTGGTTGATACAGATGTCTACTGGAAGATGGGCTCTGGTTCCACGATAGTGACTGCTTAGTAAGAGCCAATCTCTTCTTTTCATTTTGAGTGGTCCAGAGGGAGTTGCACAGGTAAAGCAAACATGAATAGGTTATGAACTGCTCTCCAGTTATATTACCCTTTCCTACAAGCCCACCTGTTTTTCAGACTTCCTTATTGTTGTCAAAGACAATACCATCTTTCTAGTCTCCAAGTTTGACCACCTATGTATCATCCCTGATTCACCCTACATATCCAATCACCTGGCAAATCTTGTTGCTTCTACCCCCATAATACTCCTCATATCTGTCAACTGCTTTCCAGCACACAGCCATTCCATTTTGGGACAGTTCTAATCATTAAGGAGTTTTTTTTTTTTTGCATCAGACCTTTATCTTCATCTCTGTAACATCTACCCATCATTTCCATTTGTACTACCCAGTTCCAAGCAAAAGGATTTGATGACCTTGTCTCATGACAGTCCTTGCAATCCTTGAAGGTAGCTATCAGGTCCCTCCTAAGTCTCCTCTTTTAAAGAACAAGCATTCCTAGTTGTGGTAGGTGATCATTGAATGCTCTTGTGTCCAGCTCCTTCATTCTAGCCACCCTCCTTTGGACATGCTCTCACTTTTTGATATCCTTCCCAAAATGTGGTGCCCAGGACTGGAAAGATGGGCATTGCCTATAAGGTCTATAATAAGCCCATAAGTCAGACTAGTGATTGAAGATGGAAGCCTTGAGAAATAAGGGTGCCACTCACCTGACCATTTCGGAGAAAGAAGCCAACAAGGTAGGAAACTCCCAGCATGGTCTCCCGGTGCATGCCATTGTATAGATCATTCTTCAGGAGCTTCTCCTCTAAAACAATATGATACCGGAGTGTGCTCTCTTCCTGACAATATACAATTTTGATCCATTAGCCCCTCATCAGGTGTGGCCTACCTTGTGCTTAAAAGCGTTGTATTATTTACTTTATGCTGCATATATTTTATACCTCATTGTTCCCCTTACTAGAATGTAAATTCACTGCTAATAAGGATTGTTTCATTTCTTTGTATTTATATAACCAACTGTGGGTGCTTAATAAATGCATGTTGATTGATGGCTAAGTGTCAGACCTTGTTCTAGATACTGTGGTGAACCCAAAGACATAGGAAACCCTGGTCCCTACCCTCTAAGAGTTTCCAATCTAATGAGATAAACCTGAATTGAAAGAATTGACTGAACAGAGTACAGAATTGGCTTGTTCTTGGAGATCTGGCTAATACTATGTAGTACAAAGAGATGGAGAAAGAAAGAAATGTACCCTACTCATATGGCAAAACTGAAGGGTTAAGTTATAAATTAATGGCCTTGAGACAATTACATAGCAACAGTGCAAGGATGCTATGTAGTGTGGTGGAGATACATAAACATGACAAAATGAAATTCATAATAGACAGATAAGTGACAAAGAACAGATGTAGATAGTTAGTATCCCCAAATATTTCAGGGAGAGACATCACCATGGGCCAGATTGATTGGGGAGAGGTCACAAGAAGTGGGAATTGGGGTGAGCCTTGCAGGGGGGCCAGAATTCAGAGGTAGAGAAGATGGAAGGCATGGAAGACAGGATGATAGGCTCATAAACTCAGAGCTAGTAAGGGTTAAAGGCTCATTAGTGATGAGCTGAAAGGGACCTCAAAAGCCATCTATGTCACTCTTTTCATTTTACAGATGAGAAAACTGAGGCATAGGAAAGCTAAGTGACTTGCCTAAGGTCACATGGCTAGTGTCAGAGGTGGGATTTGAATGCAGGTCTTCTTGACCCCAAATGTAGCACCCAATGCCATACTACATGAACAAAGATACAGAGGCAGGGATGTATAAAGCATGTGAGCTGTGAGCATAAGGAAAAGGTAATTCACACACATGCACAAAAATTAACTCACAGGGACAGTGGGAAAAGAGCCACATTTGAAGTCAGAAGACCTAGCTTGGTTACTTACCACCTGTGTAAATTCAGGCTAGTGGCTTAACCTTTTCAGGCCTCAGTTTCCACATCTTAAAATGAGGGGCTTGGACTAGGTGGTTTCTGACTTCCCATCCCACTCTAAATCTATGACCCTCAATTCCTGGACACAGGTGAGCATTCTAAGTGAATAAAAGTAGAGCCCATAGCCATGGGGCTTGTGTCTAATACATACTAGTGTGCCAATCTTTTTTTCCCTGATGTAATTCTCAATGGCTTCATTATTTGGGGCAAATACTGTGTAGGTATCAGCAGCTTCAATTGCAGTGGCCAGATTATATTGCTAGAGTTAGGGAGGAAAAAAAAGAACATGTAAATGGTTTTATTTCCCACAGAAACGAAATGACTCTGTCCCCAAGACAACATGAATACTTGCAATGATGTAGCTCCGGAAGATGGAATAGTCAGGCATCTGATCCAATCGGTTGAGAAGGTTGGGTAATGAGGTGCTCATACTTCTTTGGGGCAACAGGACCTAGAGGAAGGATCCCAAGAATATCTTTAATCTGGATCATATGCAATTTGCCCTGCTGATGTGGTGTGCCAGGTAATATGTTTCAATAGCCAGAGTAGTAGTAATGAGAGACTCTGCTAGCTTTCCAAATTGTTGAATGATTGGGGAACTGAGAACATTTCTAAGTCTTAGCGGCAAGATCAGCAAGATCTCCTGGGGTATTAGAATTGTAAACCTAGAAGAGACCTTGGGATGTCTTTTTAGTCCAACCTTCTGTCTCAAGCTGAAAGCTTCCTAGCCTGGAGGAAATTTCATAATCTCTCCCACAGAACACATTCCAATGCTGATCCATCTATGGTCTTGGGGAATGGGCCAGGGAATTGGTATTTCTCTTGCTACTGTAGTTTGAGTACATTTATCAAGGGCATGCTATGAAAAAAATAACAACTACAATCCACTATAGATTTTTCTATTAAATGGCCCCTCATTCTTCTAGTCCAGGGGTGGGGAACCTGTGGCCTCGAGGCCACATGTGGCCCTTAGGTCCCCAAGTGTGGTCCTGTTTGGATTCAAAGTGCCGCACTTGAGGACCAAGAGGGTCACATGTGGCCTCCAGGCTGCAGGTTCCCCACCCCTGTTCTAGTTTAATGGTTTTTTATCTTCGTTGTGTCATAGATCCCTTTGGCATTCTGGTGATGCCCATGGATGCCTTCTCAGAATCATGTTTTTAAATAATTGAAGGAAACACTAAATTTCATTTTGAGGTTAGTGAAAACAATGATGTAATTTTCTTTTTTTTTTCTCATCCAAGTTCAGAGATGCCCCAGATATCTATCAAGGCTATGACGCTCTGGTCTAAGTGACACCTTTTTGGATCATCTTGATTATTCATAACTCCCTCTTAAATTATGCTGGAATGGCCAACTTTCTGTTTATTTGTATTTGTTCTTTTTATATTCATTCTACTTAGAGAGGTACTTGTTGTAAGCCCCTTGTGAGTAGGGATTATTTCATTTTTTGTTTTTGCATAGTCAGGGCCCAGTACAGTACTTGTGGATTAATTTACCTCTTCTTTGAGATACATGATTCATTTCAATGAATTTGAGTTCACTTTAATTAAGCACTGTCTGATATTGAAGTTGTCTGGGATTATGTGATCATGGATTTAGACCTGGAAAAGACCTTACTGGTGTTTGTCATTTTCAGATGAGGAAACCAAGTTCCAGTGAAGTGGCTTAGGATCTAATTGATCTTATTAATTAGATTAACTAGAATCATTGATCTAAAGCTGGAAGGACCCTCCAAAGCCATCTCCTGCAATCTCCTCATTTTATATCCGAGGAAAGGTGACTTAGAGAACCAGAATATGAAGCCATATGAATATGGTTCTAACCCCAAGTTCTTTCTGTTTCCCAATGCAGCCTCTCATGAGAACCTTAGAGGGTGGGTGGGATTCAGGGAGACTCATTATGCCCTGGTTGCCTTAATAGATAGATGCAGAGGCCAATGTTTACTGCGTGAGGGTGGGGGTTGACAAGCTGTTCAAAGATGGCTCTACTTCTAATTCTGCTTCTAAGATGGCTCTGAATCCTAATGGTCAGTATGGAGAAGGAAAGACTCAGGGTCCATGGTAGCCATTTGTAAGTACTTAAGGGCTCTCATATAGAGGAGACATTCCGCTCACTCTGCTTGACTCTAGATGGCAGAATGAGGTGGAAGTCACAGAAAGGTAGATTCTAGCTCAAAACAAGGAAAATACTTTCTAATGACACAAGCTGTCCAAAATGGAATGAGATGCTTCGGGAGGTACTAAGTTTCTCCTCACTGGGGGTCAGCAAGAGGAAACAGGATGTGAGCACTTGTTGGGGATACTATGGAGTGAATTCTTGCTATGGTAACAGTCAGTCAATTAACATATATTATTTAGTGTTTGCTAATTGCCAGGAATTGTGCTAAGCACTGGGGATACAAAGAAAGACAAAACCAGGCCCTGCCCTCAGAGAGTTCATAGTCTAAAAATGGACACAGTATGCAGGCAACCAGCTACATACCTGATGTATAGGGAAGATGGAATGTAAAGCACCTCTTAGAATCGTAAGATCATAGATTTAGAGCTGGAAGGGACCATAGAGGTGGCCGAATTTCACCTCTTTCCTTTTACAGATTAGGAAGCTGAGGCTCAAGGAAATGAAGTGATTTATCTAAGGTCATAGAGATATTGCATAGCCTTTGAGGTCCTTTTCAGCCTTAAGAGTTTGTGATTGTGACATAAAGGGTTGAGAATATGGAGGATGTGAAAATCAGGGATCATAGGATCAGGGAGAAGTCTCTATTTTTGCAGTATTTATTTTTTTTAAAAGACTGAATCAGAAAGGGAAAAAATATCTAATATAAGTAATGTGGTTTTGCATTATATTCAGGCCCAGACTCAGCATGGATTCTGGAAATGATGAGTCACCTGCTGAGAAATGTCAGGCAGCTCAGTGCCAGTGTGGTACAATGGGCTCACGATCTCATCTGCGCAAGAGATTGCCCCAAGAATTCTGAATAATAGTTTCTATTTCCTAAGTTGACAATAGATGACTTTTTCCTGCATCTCATGATAAAAGAAACCAGTGAGCGAAATATCAGGTGTCTAATTATAGTTAAAATGAAGATAGCTAATTAGTTTATTTTCCCCTCCATGTCTTTCTCTCTCTGTCCTCCCCCCAGATATGAATGTCCTCTAGGTCCTGTTTCCAGTTTTAAATGAAACTCAAATACTGTGGCTATTACTATCCGTGTGACCTTGAAGAAATCTCTTCCCTTCTTACTATCTTAGAGATGTTTTCTTATCTGGAAAATGAGAAAGCTGGATTAGATGGTCTCCCAGGTCCCTTGCCCCTCTGAATCTCTAATCCTGAGATCTCAAAGACTCAAACACAAGTTCTTGGTGGAGGGGAAAGGATGCTGGATTGAGAATCAGAAAACTTGGCTTGGAGTCCCAGTTCTGCTATATGTCATCTGTGTGGCCCTGGACAAGTTCCTCACTGGTTAAAAAAAAAGAGGAGGCTGGATCCAACGCCCTTTAAGGCTCTTTCCAGCCTTAAAACTGATGGTGCTAAGATCTTAAATTCCATTTCTGCAAATTTTAATTCTTTCCTATCCTTCATTCCTCTCCAGGCTGTATGTATGACTGTTGGGTTTTATCCACAATGTCCCAGACACCTCTCCATCCTGGAAGCTCTCTGCAGCCCTGGACTTCACACGCTGGAAGTGCCCTATATCTTCCTCCCTCTGATTGGCTGGTTCCCCTCAGAACCTCCATTTTAAGGAGGAAGCCCAAGCCAGCCATGGCTCATTCCTTTCCAGGCTGTGCTCCTGACTGCCTTCCTCCTCCCAAATTCTCCCCTACAAAGTCTACAGTGTACTTGCCTCTCCCCAATCTCCTCCCTCCTTCCAGCTTCTCTCAATAGAATGTAAGCTCTTTGAGGGCAGGGACAGTCTTTCTTTTTGGTTGTATTTGTATTCTCAGCACTTAGCACAGGGCCTGGCACTCTGTAAGTACTTAATAATAGCTCCTTGACCTCACTTAACAAGCTCTTAATCACTCAAAACAAAAGCCTTAGGAGAAGATAAAAATCTTATCCATTTTTTTCGTTCTGGTTCCCCTCTTCTGATAGGGAGAAGGGAGAGAACTGTTTATATATAATCTTTATATTTATATATAATCTTTCCTCCCTCTTTTCTACTCTATTTGAACTTATGATTCAAACACACTGGCTAACAGGAGCATTGCATAGACACCAAGAATACCAGGTTCTTTATCTGCACTTTTCCCCACCTTTTTTTTATTTTTTATTTTGTTATCAGACCAGTGATTTCTTCGGTATAGGGAGACTCTGGGGAGGAACAACCTGTACCAGAATACAGATGAACACCTACTTTGAAGCATGTTTCACACTGGACAAAGCCTTTCTGACTCCCTTCTGACTCACACAGTGCTTGGCATACAGTAGGCTCTTAATAAATGTTCATTGATTTTACTAGGTTACCTCTAGGGTGTCTCAGACCTTACAAGGATCAGGGGAAGGGGAAGGAGTTTGAGACGTGTAGAAATGAGAGTAAGCAAAACTTTAGAGGAATGGCAAGACAAGCAGAGAGATGGATTTTTTCTACTCATGCAGCGATCCCACCATGGAATCTGAATTTGGTTAATTTAAATATGGGCTCAAAGACTGACCTATCAATCAATAAGTATTTATTAAGGAACTGTGATATGCCAAGCAATGTGTTAAGGTCCAGGGATACAAAGACAAAAATGAAAAAAAGTCCCCACCCTCAAGAAGCTTATATTCTAATGAAAGAGGCAGCATGTACATGTATGGGTAAGTGAAACAAATCTTCAGTACAAAAGAAAATAGTAAATAAAGGTAAACTTGGAAGACGACTCAAAAAAAAATGTTTATTGAGTGACTGAGTTGTCAGACTTTTTGAAAGCATCCATATCTAGGGTCTGTAAATGATGATGGGTAACCTCTCTGAGCCTCAATTTCCTCATCAGTTACATTTGGACTACAGAAATTTGGGTTAAATGGCCACTAAGGTCTCTTCTGGGCAGCTAGGTGGAGTCAGGAAGACTCATTTTCCTGAGTTCAAATCTGGCCTCAGACACTTACCAGTTGTGTGACCCTGGACAAGTCACTTTACCCTCTTCGCCTCAGCTTCCTCACCTGTAAAATGAGCTGGAGAACGAAATGGCAAACCACTCCAGTATCTTTGCTAAGGAAACCCCAAATGGGGTCAGGAGGAGTTGGACACAATTGAAAAATGACTGAAGAACAAGGTTCCTTCTAGGTTTAAATCTATGCTCCTATGATCCTCTGACAAAAAGATTGGTTTCAGAGAAACCTGGGGAACCTCACGTGAACTGATGCAAAGAAAGGTAAGCAGAACCAGGAGAACCATTTATATGATAACATCGTAAAGACAATAACTTGGAAAGACTTAACAACTCTGGTTAATTCAACCACTAACCATGATTTCAGAGGACTGATGACGAAACCTACTATCTATTTCCTGACAAAGAGGTGAGAGATTTAGGATACATAATGAGACGTACATTTTTGGACTTGGCCAATGTGGGGATTTAATTTGCTTGTGTATGAGTATATATACATACATACTTATCTTTACATATGTATATACATTTTTATATCTATAAATGCACTTTAAATCAGGAGGGGGTGATGGGTGGTGGGAGGGAGAAAAAATGGGTGTATAAAAATGAAATGAAAATAGTTAAAGATTGAAGCACGGTAGTTTTATTTTTGCATTAGATTAATGAAAAAAATTTCTTTAAATGGAAAAAGAGGGATAAAGGTGAATGCAGGTGCTGAAGGGTTAGCACTGTTCCTAGAGTCAGAGGACCTGGGTTCAAATCAGACCTCTAGTGTCTGACCTTGGACAAGTTACTTTTGCTCTCTGAGCCTTAATTTCTCCTCCTGTAAAATGAGGGGTTTAGACTCTATGGCCTTTGAAGTGCCTTCCAAGTCTACATCTATGAGCCAATAAGTTAGTGGTGTCAGACTCCAATAGAAATGATCCCTGCCAGCCCTATGCTAACCTAGAAAATCACAAATTAACATCAGCTATGTTGTATTGTATTTTTGTTTCTTTTGTTAATTATTTCCCAAGGATATTTTAATCTGGTTCCTGCAGCCCCACCCACCCACCCCACTCCCTCAGAAGAAGGCCATGTGTTTGACACCTTTGCTATCCATCACTTCCCCTCCCTGCCCCTATAAAATGATGAGGTTGGACAAGTTAGCTTTTGAGGTTCTTTCCAGCTAGGGGAGAAAGGGAAGGAAATAAGCATTTATTAAGTACCTACTATGTGCCAGGCTTCATGCTAAGCATTTTGAAAATATCATCCCATTTGATCCTCACAACAACCCTGGGAATGAGGTGCTATTATTAGCCCCATTTTATAGTTGAGGAAACTGAGGAAGACAGAGATTAAGTGACTTACTTGCCCTCAGTCACACAGTTAGTGAGTATCTTAGGCCAGACTTGAACCCAGGTCTTCCTTACTCTAGGTCCAGTGCTCTACCCACTTGTCTACCTATGGATCTAGGACCCTGTGATTTTGTGGTCAGAGGGAAGTATCATTTATTGGAAAGAAAACACAGCTGGGACTCAGCAGACCAAAATTTTAACCTAGGCTCTGCTTCTAAGTAGCTGTGTGACCTTGGGCCAGTCATTTTCCCAGGGTCTCAGTTTCCTGCTCTCTAAGATGAGGGAGTTGGACTAGTTGGTTTCAAAGGTCCCTTCCCACTCTAGACTTCTAAGGATTCCATGATTCCCCCTGGAAGATCCTGTTCAGGAGAAATGTGAGAAAGAAGATGAAGACCAAACCTGGCTTCGTCAGAGAGAAGCAAATCGATACCTTGTCGATGACATGGATGATGCCGTTTGTGGCCGCGTTGTCGCTGTCCACAATGTTGGCTCCTTCGATGGTGATGTTCTGTAACAAAAACAAGATCGGTAAAGCAGGCTGGAGGGGACAAGCTCTCTGGGTGTGCAGCTTTGTGGCTGCTGCTGGGGCAGAGGGGAGTTAGAGCCAGCAGAGGGTTCCCAGGCAATTTATCTAACAATCCTGCCTGTTTCTTTGTGAAAGAGGGAAGAGTGGGGATGGAGGCATCATAGCATTACAGAAGTAGGATTGTCAAAGTATTCTGAAGTCATGAAGTCCAATCCCTCCCTTCCCTTGCCATTTAACAGAGAGGGAAACTGAGGCCAAGAGAGATGAAGTGACTGGTTCAAGGGCACACAGGATACAGAGTCTATGCCAGGTTAAAAATGGATCTGTCAGCAATAGGGCCTCTTCTTTCCCTATGACTTCTCTTCTCTCTTCCCATCCAGTTACCATCATCTTGTCCCAGAAATTCCCAATGAGAATAGGAGTGTTGAATTTGGAATCACAGGATCCGTGTTTGAATCCCAACTCTGCCACTTAAAATACATGTGTGACCTTCATCATTTACCCTCTTAGGGCCTCAGTTTCCTCATCCGCAAAATGAAGGGTTGGACTAGAAGACCTTCATTTAAAGTGATTTTGGTTTAATCTATGAGCCTCTGACCTGAAGTATCCTTTATTTCTCCAATTTGGGATTTCCCTCTACAAATATGTTATCTATCATAGAGTACCCACATGACCTCAAGGTCAAATCCTGCCTTGGATACATAATAGTTAAGTGACTTTGGACAAGTCACTTAATTTCTTGGTCACCCCAGGCAACTGCCTAAGACTTCAGGCATGGAGGAGTGGCCCATCTGATTGGTAAGGGGAGTTTCCTGATAAGGGAATTCCCTATCTGAAGACATCCATAAATCCAGACTGAAACAAACACAGAAAATTTATGAAAAGGAGGAAGTAAAAAAACTCCATTTGGTAAATACGGTTTTCTGAGTATAGCATGAATAGTTGGCTGGCAAGTCACCTAACCTCTCCAGGCCTCAGTTTCCTCATCTGTAAAATAAGAATTTGGACTAGGTCTCTACATTATAGTTCAAATCTATCATCTTATGATCTGTATAACAGGCAATCAATCAATCAATCGACATTTATTAAGCAATCACTATGTTCCAGGGACACGCTTCCTGTGCTAAGTTCTGGGAGTACAAAGAAAAAGTGAATACACTTCCTGTGCTCAAAAGGCTTACATTTTAATGGAGGAGACAATAGGCACACACATAATATATGCAGGGAGACAGAAGAAAATGATAACTGTTTTTGAAGCTTTCTTACCCCATTCACTTTAGCTAAATGAAGAAAATTTCCTTGCAAAGATGTAGCGAGCATGTCTGAAGAGGACAGGATCTGCAGGTCTGAGGTTCTATAGGTGCCCACCAGGGCATGATACCTAAAACCAAAGGTCACAAGGATGAGGTCTGAAGACAACATTGGCATTAAAAAAAATCAACATCTTGTACAGGAGAAGGGGCAGAAGGGATGCTATTGAGAAATGTGGGACCAGAAGAAGATATGAATTGGTCATGGGGTGAGAACGGATAGATGTGCTCCAATATCATGGGATATTGTGCCAAACAGAAGAGGAAGATGTTAGAGGAAGGCCCACCCGGCCATTGGACGAATCCTCTGGAGAGAAGGTATGGGAGAACATGGATGTAGGTTGTGGAATTATGAGTCTAGAGATAGGTGGAAAATCAGAAGCCACAGAGAAAGTCATATATGTAATCATAGATTTAGAACTGGAAGGGACCTCTAGGGCTACCTAGTCTAACCCTCTTCATTTTACAGATAGGGAAACTGAGGTCAGAAAGGTTAAGTGACTTGTCCAAAGTCACACAAGGAGTAAATGTCAGAGATGGGACTGAACCCATGTGCTCTGACTCCATGGTTGGTATCATGCCACAGAGGATGAGAAGATATGGATGGGCTATGATCTCATACAGGTACAGGCTCATAAATCTACAACTGAGAAGGACCTCCAAAGGCCATCTAGTCTTCATTTCACAGATAAGGAAACTGAGGCCCAGAAGTTAAATGACTTGCCCAAAGTCATATAGATAGGGTCAAAGGTAGGAATTTAAACCTAGGCCTGATCCCAGAACCAGTGCCTCTAATTACTGCCTTCAATAATTATTGGAGAGCCTGCCCCAATTAATGAGATCTCAGGTTCGTCAAAGTATGTCTTGTAGAATCACTTCAGAAAAGTGTCATGGGGAGCTAATGGATTCATCCTTCAAGATCTGTTCATAGACAACAATCAATGGATGTCAGTTAGTCAGGGAACTAAACATGAGCTGTACTTACTTAATTAGGGTTGGAATATTGCTTTTTGACAACCAAAAGGTCTTTTCATCCTGGTCCATGTTCTTGATGGCTTGTTGGGAAGGCACCAGGACTGTAAGGTTGGAGGCACCTGCGAGCATCGCTTGTGAAGAGGCTTCCTAAACCACAGTCAGAGCAAGAGGAGATGGGTTCCACACATGAAACTGGAGGCTACAGGTAGTGGTAGCTATGTGGATAGCCTGGGAGGGGCCATGGGTTATAAGTCTTGGATACTGCAGGGACTATTCCCAGGGGGGATCCTGGGGTTGGGTGGGTGAGGTCCCTTGGGTTGTGGTTGGTGGGGAGATGGGGATCATTCAGAGTAGTTAGTGAGTTCTGGACTTTTTTTTTTTTTCTGGGAGGGGCTCTGAGATATAACCCAGGAATTTTCTATAAGGATGTAAAGAGCATTTTGTTTGTTTTGTGCCCCAGCACCTAGGAGATTTCCTAGTACATTTTGCTTGGGTGGTTGGGTTGGAATGAGGCATCATTGTGATTTCATTGGTGTAGAGAAAGCTATGTGAAGATATTCCATCTTTTAATGCACATGGGCACTTGCTCTGCTCATGAATTATTGTCTCAGAGTGTCCTCTGCGGGGCACTGAGGGATTAAACAACTTGCCTGGGGTCACAGTTAGTATGTGGCCAAGACTTAACCCAGGTCTTCTTGACTCTGAGGTTAGTGCTCTGTCTCTATCAGAAACATACTGGTGGGATTGGATTGGAAATTTCCATTCAGACTTTCAATATTATATCAAAAAATTAGATATGCCAGAGGTTGATTACTGCCAAAATACAAATATTCCTAGGAAGGCCACCTGTGAAGTAAGTAGTCATGTAGATGTTAGTATAAATAGGGATAGGAATTCAGTTCTTGGTAGGAGAGTGGGAGAGAATGAAGGTCTTCAGAGCCTGGGGGATGGCTAGAAACTAGAGGACTAAAGACAGACTTGTCCTACTTCGTAAATTTCCCTAGTGTTGGCTTCAGGTAAGACCTCATACACCCTTTTGACTGGGGACCAGGATAAACAGGCTGTAATAAAATTAAGTCATTTGGAGAAATGACTCGGGATACTTTCCTTGCCAAGAGGAAGGGCTTAATGTTACTGCACAGTAGAACTTATTGGGAAGGCTCAAAAGACAAAGAGAATCTCTCGAGAATAAAGGAAATGCAGGAAAAAAACAAAACACATCTATTATGTACCAAGTAGCGAAGGGAATAAGCATTTATTAAGTGCCAGGTAGTGAGCTAATTACTTTATAAGTGTTATGTCATTTGAACCTTACAACCACTCTGGTACTATTATACCCATTTTATAGTTGAGAAAACTGAAGCTGAGAGAGGTCAGGTGACTTGCCCAGGGTCACACAGCTTATAAATGTCTGAGGCTGGATTTGAACTCATGATCTTCCTGACTAGAGACCTGTGCTCTATCCACTGTGCCACCTAGTTGCCTCTCAACCCTGAGTCTTTGCAAGGCCTGTGCTCCGTTCCTGAATGCTTTTCCTCCTCATCTCTTCCTCTTGGAACCTCTAGCCCCCTTCAAGGATTAACTCAAGTACTGAACCTTACAAGAGACCTTTCCTTATCTCTCCACTTTTTCCTTCTGCTCCCCAGTCTCCCTTTCTAGAATGTAAGCTCCTTGAGAGCAGGGACCGCTTTTCTTTTTTCTCTTTGCATCCTTACAGTCAACCACAGTGCCTGGCACATAGTAGGTGCTTAAAAATGCTTGTTTAATTGAATTTAATTCTGAGAGTTAGGCGTGAGTCTTGAAGGCCAAAGGCAGGGTCTTTGCTTCCTATGTTAAGTTGGCACTCTTCTCCCTAGGCCTTCACCATAGGGAGGAAAGGGACATAAGAATCTAACCATGTTTATCCTCCAGGGCCCAGCTCCTTTTTAATCAAATTCATTTAATCTCCCCAAGATTGTATATGCTATCCAATTACTCCAAAGTTCAAATAAATATACTTACATTTACCCATTGGTTAAATATGGTGGCTTCTGACAGAAGAGACAGTTCCTTATTCATGTGAATGTGAACAAAAGTGGGAGAGAAGGAGAGAGAGGGAGAGGGAAAGAAGAAGGGAGAGAGAGAAAAAGGGGGAGGGGAGACGAAAGGGAAAGAGGCAGAAGGAGAGGGAAAGAGAGACATGGAGAGAGAGAGGGAGAAAGAGAGAGGGGGAGGGGGAGGGGAGAGAAAAAGAGTGGGAGAGGAAGAGAGAGAGGGAAGGAGGAGAAGGGAGGAAGTCAAGGGCAAAGGAGAGAGGAAGGGAAAAGAAAGGAAGGCAAGAAGGGTGGGGAAAAGAGATGTGCCAGAAAGGAGGGGGGAAGAAAAAGAAAGAGGGAGAGAGAACACACAAGAGAAAGACCAATTAGAAGCATCATCACAGTGCATTTCTAGCTTAGTACATTTTTAACTTTCCAGGCTCTGAGCTCATGCCTGCCAGTCTCCCTGACGGAGACATTAATGAGTTCATTAGCTATTAGACAACTTGCCCACTGCCAGATTTGCTCGTTATCTTAATTCTTGGCAGATTTTGTTATTCCAAAGACTGGTGAAGAAATAATCCCATGAGCAAAGTCAGGGGGAGCCATTGAAATAGTTCCAACACCCAACTCAGGCGCTCCATCCTTTTCTGAGTCAGCCTCCTCTGACTATTCTCTCTCTTCTCACTCATCCCAACAACAAGAAAGATCTCCCTCCCTCCTTGAACTCTAATAGCATTTTCTTTGGGCTTTGCTCTTATATTTATCATGTTCTGATGTATGTTAAAGGTATTTGTGCATTGCTTTGTCTTATCCCTTAGAGTTCAAGCTCCTTGAGGGTAAAAAATAATAAAATAAAAATAAATAAAATCTATTATAAACATAAGTAATAAAATATAACAAATATAAATTTATCAATAATAGTAAAATAAATACAACTTGATAAATATATTACTAACATTGCATTAAATATACCAAATAGATAAAATACAATTTATTTTAATATTTAATATGAAATGATATTAATTGGTACTGATTAGCATTGGCAGAGAAAATTCTTCACCAAGAACTCCCTTTGTTGATTTAAGCACAGACACACAAAAAATTATTAACAAGTAGCATCATTTAAAAAATTCTAGACCTCTTACAATTTCATACACTACTCAGAATGTCTCTTGGATATTCAAGTGGAAATATCTATGTCTGTCCCTACATCTGAATTTTTGTTGTTTCAATCATGTCTGACTCTCCATGACCACAATTTAGGATTTTCTTCACAAAGATCCAGGAGTGGTTTGCCATTTCTTTCTCTAGCTCATTATACAGATGAAGAAACCGAGGCAAACAGAGTGAAGTGACTTGCCCAGGGTCACACAGAGAGTATGTTTCTGAGGCTAGATTTGAACTCAGAAAGATAAGTCTTCCTGACTTCAGGCTGGGCACTCTATCCACTGTGCCACCTAGCTGTGTTCATCTGAATTTGCCTTACATTTATTCTGTGTTGTCCCAAAAGTCTTAGTTTTAAAACAGCAACAAGACTTTTGGGACACTCTGTATATGTCTCTGTATTTATGTATGTATATATTACACAATACACGTATTACATATGTAATTTATATATTATTTGATACTTATCAGGGGTTCTTAACCTGGCGGTCTATAAACTTAAAAAATGTAGTTGAACAACCATATTTCAAAAATAATTGGTGTCCTTTGTAAGTCTTTGTGTTTTATTTTATGCATTTAAAAACATTATTCTGAGAAGGGCTCTTCAGGTTTTACTGGATTTCCAGAGGGGCCCATAACACTTGAGAACTTGAGAATTCCTAAAACGTCATTTTCCTATGGAGAATTCCCCACAAAGGAATTAGTCTACTCATGTGGTTTGGCACCTTTTCTGCAGCTTAGGGTCTTAGAGAGATGCCTGGGGCACTGGAGCTAAAGTGATTTACCCAAGGTACTACAGCCAGGATGGGTCAGGGTCAGGACTCCAACCTAAGTTTACCTTACTCTAAGGCCAGCTCTCTGTCTACTTTGCCAGACTGACTCTTGTAAGTAGCACTATTGTATATAATACATATATAAAGAGAGGGGCAAGATGGAGCAATGGATAGAGAGTTGACCTCAGAGTGTGGAACATAAGTTCCTTGAGGACATGAATTGTCTCATTTTTCTCTTTGTATCCCAAGTCCTGGCATGAAGTAATCCTTTAATAAATGTTTGTTCATTGACTGTAATCTGGGAGGTTAAAGCTGAACATATACAGTACATATATTTGGGATTCATCTGTATAATGAGAATAATTTAGCCTTTTGAATATACGAGATCTTCAAGGGAACATACAGCGGGTAAAAGCAGAAAACTGAGGATTCCCCTTGGAGAATACCCACATTTAGGAGGTAAAGGCATGGGAATGGAGTCAGGTGAGGCAGAGAAGGAGTAGTCAGAGAGGTAGGAGAAGAATCGCGACAGCAACATATCAGAGAAGTCAAGTCAAGAGAGAATTTTGTGGCAATAAGAACCATCCGATATTGAAAAACGCTTGAGGAAAATGAAGATGGTAGTTGACCCATTGGGTCTGGGATTCTCTAGGTCACTGGTGACCTTTGTGGATGTTTTGAATATAGTAGAAATGGAGGGAGCAAGACCAAAATGGCGCAGTGCATGGTGAGTAAATGAAGACTCCTATCAATTTAGATAGGGAGTCAAAAACTAGACTGCTGGGTTGAGTGAAGACTTTTTTTAAAGTCTAGGTAGGATTTGACCTCTCTGCAGTACGAGAGAGCACCAACTCCCTTAAAATTCTACTGAGATTGATTTCTTTATGGAGTGGGCTTCTTCCCAATTATTCCAAGTATTGGCTTGTAAGCATCCTCCAACTGATTGCCTCGGTAGGTAACAGCCCAATTGATTCTTCCCATGGCTTGTCCCAAATTGGAGAGCATTCTTTTGAGGAATGTGAAGGCACGGATGTACAGGCCACTTGTGACAAACCTGACTTACCAAACACATGGACCCTGTTTGCATTTTGGGATAAGGCACTATTATAGGATTGATAAAGCTGAATTGATTCTGAATGGAATCAGTTTAAAGCCAGCTCATCTGGAAAAGTAGTCCCATTATGGTAATAGGCATGGGATAATGCAGAGAAAGGATGTTGTCAAGGGGATTTGAGAGGAGAGAGACTTTAGAAGCTGGTATCTATGGCAGCCCCAGAGAAGTTCTTTGTGATACATGAATATTCATCATTCACCCACTATGGGAAACTCACAGATTGGTGCACTTGAAAAGATGAGAATAATAGAATTTTGTATCCTTCGTAACTCTTAGAGCTCATCTAATCTAAACTTTGCCTCTTAGAAGCCCCAACTTCCTTCAAGAATCAGGTCAAATATTTTCCACAGGGATCTTTTCTGGTTCCCCCAGTTGCTGGTGCCTTCCTCTCTAATGCTACCTTCCAATGGTTCTGTATGTATCTTGTATGTATTGATTTACGTCCATGTCTCTCATTTGAATGTAAGACCCTCAAGGAATTGGAAACAAAGTCCATAGAAGGCTATCTTTTGGGGAATGGTTAAACAAATTGTGGTTTTGTGAATATAGCAGAATCTTACTGTGTTGTGAAAGATGATCAGTGTGATGGATATAGAGAAGCATGAGATTTATATGAACTGATGTAGAATGAAGGAAGCAGAACCAGGAAAACAACAGACATAATGACAACAATGTAAATGAAAATAACTATCACCACAAAACAATCAAAAAATGAATGTTGCAACATTAGAAAGAATAAATTTGGCCCCAAAGAGGGAGATAAGAGAAAACACTCCCCTCCCTAAACCTTACTGAATGTGGGGAGTTCATTGCATATAAATACTAACTTTTTTTTAACATATGAAGTTTCTGTCATGTTCCAGGTGCTGTGCTAGGGGCATTGGGCATTATTCTAAGTACTAGATGAAGAAAATGGTGCCCACCAAGAAGAAATGGCTCCCAGGTCCCTTGACTCTCAGGTCAGTGCACTTCTTTGTCTCCTCCTGATAGAGTTCTCTGTCAGTGTGCTAAGAGGTTAATACTAGTGGCCCAGGGAAGGACTTGCTACAATTATAGTTGTCATGCAAACAGTTTAATCTTTCCAATACACAGATGGATTTTGGATCTCATTTATTTGGGAGTGGCCTTCTGCAACGCCAATCACAACCCCATTTTGCCCGCCCATCCTGTGCCCATTGTTGCCATGCTCAGTGTTCTCCTCAGACATTCCACCCAATGTGAGAGAAGACTTCCTAGATTTCTCCTGACCTCAAGAGGGCACCGATGGAGTGCCTGGGCTGTTCATTTGTCATTCCACTCGAGCAGCCCATCTTCTCCTCCTATCATATAACTAGTAGATGACATCCTTTCCTCCTGTTCTTAACCACAGAGTTTATTTTTGTTAATTGTATTTTCTCACACCCTGGAACTCCCCATCTCCCCAACTATCTTAAATAAGATGCCCTTCATAAGGGAAGAGCTTGGACCCAAATGGAGCATCTTCACCTTCGTTCAAGGCAGACCACGTTGGCTCCATGGTGGAAAGCCTTGGTGTCACTGATGCAATAGGATAAGGCACAGTTAGCTTTGGTTCATGACTCTTTGGGAAAGTTTATTATGAAAGATCTCAAGGCTTCTGGTGAGGCTCTTCACAAGATTTGATCTTATTTCTCTATTTTTTTTTTCTTTTTAGGCAACTGGGGTTAAGTGACTTGGCCAGGGTCACACAGCTAGTAAGCGTCAAGTGTTCGGTCTGAGGCCGGATTTGAACTCAGGTCCTCCTGACTTCAGGGCTGGTGCTCTATCCACTGCGCCCCCTAGCTGCCCCTCTATTTTTTTTTTAAACGGGTTTCATTTGGATGACTTACCACAGCTACATTTCCATAACACATCAGGCCATCTCCTTCGTAACCATCCTGGCAAACACAGCTCCAGAGGCCGGAGGAAGTGGACTGGCAGGTCGCCTGAGAAAAGGAAAGTGACAGGAAATGACTTTCCTTCACTGGCAGGGTCTATATCAGATCTATCAGGGCATTTCTAACCAATGAACAAGCATTGACTCAGAACTTACAATGTGCCTGACACTATGCTAAGTGCTAGGGATACAAAGAAAAAGCAGAAACAATGCCTGCCCTCAAGGAACTTACATTCTAATGGAAACACACATGGAAATAATGAGGTACATACAAGCAATACACAGAGGATATCCGTGTGCATAAGGAAACAGCTGAAGGGGCTGTAATTCTGTTAACTTGGGGAACTTTCACTACGGGAACTCTCTCTGCCCATTGCAGCTGGAAGCTAGTCAATATTTGAATACATAATTGTTTTTGTGGTTGTTTAATCATTTTCACTTGTGTCCAACTCATGACCTCATTTGGCGTTTTCTTGGCAGAGATACTGGGATGACTTGTCATTTCCTTCTCCAACTCATTTTACAGATGAGGAAACTGAGGCAAACAGGGTGAAGTGACTTGCCCAGGGTCACATAGCTAGTAAGTAAGTGTCTGGGATTGGATTTCAACTCAGGAAGATGAGTCATCTTGATTCCTGGCCCAGCACTCTATGCACTATGGCGCCCTCTAGCTGCAGATAAGTCCAAGGGAGTTGCATAAGGCATATAGAAATTAAGTCACCTTCCCACATCCCAGGGTCACACAGATATTAAGACCCAGAGGGAAGGATCTGGTCATAGGATTTCAAGTTGGAAGGCATCTCAAAGATTCCCCTCTTCTCCCTCTCTCACAAGAAGCTCCAGTCATTTCCATTTCCCTCTGAGATCAAACATAAATCCTTCTGTCTGAATTTTAAAGCTCTTACAACTTGGTTTCAATCTACCTCAGTTTCTTTAGCTGTAAAACAGAGGGGGTGGGGTAAATCTTCCTACCTTTCCAAGCTTATTGCATGTTACCTTCCTCTTTGCTTTGGCCAATCCGGCCAAAATGGCCTTTTCTCTATTTTTCACACAGAAGAGTTCATTTCTAACCTCCAGGCTTTTTCCCTATCCACGCCACATGCCTATTATGCCTTACCCCTCTTTATCACCACCTCAGAAAACTCCTCGTTTTTTTTTTCACAATTCAATTCAAGTACCTCTTTATATATGAAATATTTCCTGATCCCAGCCCAATGGCTACTCCCTTCCTAATGACTTTTACTTAGCTATTTTGTATTTCGTGTGTATTTAGTTGGTATTTTCTTACATATGTCTTTGTTGTCTTCCTCACAGAATATAAGCTCCTCAAGAGGAGAGGCCATTTTATTTTTGGTATTTGTGCCCCCAAAGCCTGGCACACATTGGGCATTTAATAAATGCTTGTTGGTTGCTTGATTGAGTCCAGTCAAAAACTGCTATCATTATTTATTTTTGTGTTGCCAGGATCTCATCCATAACAGGTGCTTAATAAATGTTTGCTGAATCACTGAAAGTCTTTCATATCTATTACCTCATTTGATCCTCGCATCAACCCTATGACCCAGGTATCTTTAGCCCCATTCTACATATGGGAAAATTGAGGCTCAAATGACCATGGCTCAAAGACTCCGGCTCAGAGCTGCAAAAGGTCTTGCCAGGGTCAGCCAGATGGTAAATGGCAGAGTCAAGATTGGAGCACGAGTCCTGTATTCTCCACTTTCTACCTCACTGCTCCTCCCCATTAAAAGCTACTCACCAGGGGATGACATTTCCTCATTTGTTCCAAGCATGACGTTACGGGTTCACAATCCATCCCGTTGCCTCGGAATCCCTTCTTACACTCACAGGTATGCTGCAATTCCAGAATGGGGCATGAGAGTAGTTATTAAACAATTCGTTTCTTCAGACTTTTTAAAAACACAATAAAAATGTCGCCATTTAAAAACACAATAAAAATGTCGCAAATCATCACCAATGGATGTAGTAGTGACCTTCACCAATACATAGAATAATAATACTTCACAATCACATAGTACTTAGGGCTTTTCAACCCTTACCTGACTTATCTGATTTGTATCTCACAACAAGCCTATGGGGTTGATACTGAAGGTTTTGTTATCCCTATTTTAAAAATCTATTTTTAGTTTTTAACATTCAGTTTTATAAGATTTTGAGTTCCAATTTTTTTCCCCCTTCCTCCCTTCTCCCTTCCCCAAGATGGCATGCAACCTGATATAGGGTATACTTGTATAATCTATTATTCCCATTTTACAGATGATGAATCTGAGGCTTAGAAAAGTTTCATGACTTTTCCAGGGTCACACAGCTAACAAGTGACAGAATCAGGATTCCACCACAGGTCTTCCTTCCTCCTAGCCCAGTACTCTATCAATCAATTAATCAACAAGAATCTATCAATCTCTAACTACATGCCAGGCACTGGGCTAAGGTCTGGGGCTACAAAGAGAGGTAAAAAAAATACCCCCAAACCCCCCCAAAACAAAAAAACATGGTTCCTCCTCTCTCAGAGCTAACATTCTAATGGGGCTGACAATCTGCTAATTACTATGTATATATAAGATATATGATCTATTAGTGTAATGGAAGGTAACCTCTGAGGGACTAGGGGAGGTGTTGGGAAAGGGGTTCCTGTACAAGGTAGGATCTTGGCTGAGTCTTGAAGGAAGCCAAGAAGGTTAAGAGGTAGAAAGCATTCCAGGCAGAGGGGATAACCAGTACAAAGACAAAGAGTCTGGAGATAATACTATTATTACCATCCCATATTCCCTACTTATCTCACAAAGTTATTTCAAGGTTAAATGAGATAATGTATTTGAAGTGCTTTGCAAACCTTACAAGCCTATAAAAATGTCAGCTACAATGATTATTATCACGGTTATTTTTAACCTCCATTTTGCAGATGAAA
Source organism: Vombatus ursinus (assembly GCF_900497805.2). Lineage (NCBI taxonomy): Eukaryota > Metazoa > Chordata > Mammalia > Diprotodontia > Vombatidae > Vombatus > Vombatus ursinus. The sequence goes on from NW_020951112.1 coordinate 243,557, forward strand.
ACACTGAGGCTGAGCCACATTAAGAGACTTGCCCAAGGTCACACAGTTACTGTCAGAGGCAGAATTCGAATCCATTTTTTTCCAGGTTCCAAAGCCAGTGCTCTTTCTATTATGTCTCTTTAGTGCTGGGGAGTTGGGAAGCAGGACAGATTGGAGAAATATTGGTCACTTCCTGCCAGGTGCTCTTTCTAAAGACCTTTGTTTCCTGGCTATTTGTTGTTAGCAGCCAATGCCCATTTCCTCTTCTGGAGGCATTGTGGAATTCTGTAGCGCAAGAGAGAGTGTCATGGAATGTCGGAGTTGGAGCATCCTTAAGGTCGGCTACGTGGGCCTCCATGGTTTAAAGAGAGAAAAAAAAGCAACCCAAGGTTCAGAGTAATTAAATGACCTTCTCATTCTTGCATAAGCGGCAGTTAAGGCTTGAATTCCCATCTTTTGACTCCAAGTCCGAATGCTGTTCTGCTCAGAGCCATCACTAGGGATTTTTCTGTACTTGGGGCAAACGGTCAGCATTGTGCTCTCAGCTGGAGCTGAGAAGGCAGGCATCCCAAGGATCCTTGTACAAGGTTGTGGGGGTGGGGGAGCTCATTTCTGCCTACCATCTGGTAGCTTCCTAGTTTAACTCATTATTCATGTTAAATAGATGCTAAATTATGTTGTTTCTGTCATGCTGAAGGACTTCTGAGTACTGTTGGTGCCCTGGGGCCAGACTCCTATTACCCTGCCTTGTTAATAATAACCACAATAGTGGCTAGTACTTATGTAGTGCTTAAAGATTTACCAAGAATTTTACATATTAATTCAGATCATCACAACGACTCTGTGAGAGAGGGCCTATCATGACCCCATTTTGCAGATAAGGAATTTGAGGTAAAGAGGGATGATGTAACTTGCCAGGGTCACCTAGCTAATGCTATTTGATCATTACAACAACCTTATCAGGTAGGTGCTACCCCCAGATGAGGAAAATGAGGCACGCAGGGTGAAGTGACTTGCCCAGGGTCACACAGCTAGTAAGTGTCTGAGGTCGGATTTGAACTCAAGATGAGTCTTCCTGACTCTAGACCTGGCACTGTATCTACTGTGCTACCTAGCTGCCTGTAACTAAAACACATTCAATCCTATGGTACCATCTCTAAGCCTGCTTCTTGTCTGACAGCTGACCTGTCACTCACCTGGCCAGGACCTATATACAAACATGTTGCGTTATCGTGGCAACCTCCAACGTTGGGGAGCAAGCAGCTGTTAATTGCTGTGCAGTCCCTTCCGTCCCCAGTCCATCCAGGTTGGCAGACACACATGTGGGTTCCTGTGCCAGTTTTAACACATTCTGCCTGTGGAATCGAACAAGACAAAACAAAACCCACTAGAAGCTTTGGCGTGGTCATAGGGATAGGGACAGGATCCATGATTTCACTGGTACAGGGAATTCCAGGTAAGAAAACTCTCTCTACCAACATATGTTGGTGACTTAGATCCATAGAGTTGCCTAGGGCATTGAGGGGTTAAGTGACTGTCCCAGGGTCATGTAGACAGTAAATGTCATGGGAAGGACTTTAAATCAAGTCTTCCTGGCTCTAAAGCAGGGCTATATCCACTGCAATATTTCCCCTCTGTCGTCAGGCTCTTGTGGCTCAAAAACAAACAAAAAACAAACCCCAAGACCCGGAAATCCCACCTTGCTCTCTTCTCTGTCCCACCCCCTACAACTTCCAACCCATACATGAGATAAAGCCAAATTCTCACATTGCTACTGCAGCCTCCTGGGATGATTCCTGCACAAGGGTCTACTTCTGTACAAGTGGTCCCGTCACCTTCGTATCCTTGTTTGCAGATGCAGCTGAAAAACAGGATTGCACTCAGATATGGAATCAGAGGACAGTCCTTGGTAGTCATATGCCCCAAACTCCCACCGAGCCCAGGAAATGCCCCCACAGAATGGGTTATACGAGCCTGAACATCTCCAATTGTGAATTGCCTTCTTTGGAAGCATCTTGTTGCATTTGGGGGTATTTCTATGAAAGTTTTTACTAAAAATGAGTTGAACTTGCTTCCCTCTCCTTCTACCGGTGACCAATATCTACTCCCATTCTGATATGTTAGCTCTTGAAATATACAAAAAGACAATTGTCATATTTTCCCTAAATCATCTCTTTAAAAAATTAAGAAACTCCCAGTTCTAATTTTCACATGACATGGTTCCTAGGCCGTTTGCCACTCTGCTAATCTTCTAATCTGCTAATCTACACATAATTCTATTTGCAGATATCCCCCTTAAAATGTGATAGCCAGAGAATAGAACAAAAGATCCAGGGACATTCTGACCAAGGCAGAGTATAATGGGACTGTTACCTTCTTTGAATCGGACACTTACTGAAAGAGGAATTCTTTCCAGGAAACATTTCTAATATATTTCATAGTAAAAAGGAAGGGTATGGTGACCCATTCAGCCCAGCTTTAATTTGCTGAACAAGGCTTTAACGGCTACAGAAAGCAAGAGTTTCTGAAGAAGTTGGAATTGGAGAGGCAGTCGGAGAACCATCATTTTCATTCTCTAAGAGACAATGGCGATGTTAGTTAAGAATATATTCATTTGTAAAACTCACAAAAGAGGATAGAGGGAAATTATGACTTACACTGCCTTACAAAATAGTGAGAAAAAAACAAGTTTAAAGATATTTTGGCCAAAGATCCAACTAACCAAAATCATTCTGAGGATGTTTAATGATGAAAACATAAAGAGGATAGCAAACAAAAAAAAATGGAAAAAATTTGTAAAAAACAAATAAAATGCAAAAGCTCTTTTCACTATCAAGGACAATGAATCCATCCCATTTGGACTGTGATATTATAGACTGAAATGTGGTACATGAAAAGTGGATATGGAAGAAAGTAGAAGAAGGATGGAAAGAATAGCTGGATTGGGCCAAGTAGAGAGAAGGTGATGCAATTCTGAGGGCACAGATCATTGATTCTTAATATAGCTGAAAGAAAGCAAGGTGCCAAGGACTTGGAATGAGTTTAAGTCATTATCACCTCCCTTCCTAATCCTTAGCAAAAAAGGATGATCAAGAAAATATAGTTGTTTATTCTCGAAGAGGACCATGACATCAGGAAGATGATGACATGACTTGAAAGTGAATTGGATGTAGGTGAGGGAGGGCTGTGTAAGGTCACCAGTCTCATTTTCTCCTCCAGAGCCAACTGGGTCCAGTTGCAAGATATACATCAGGATGGCTGGAAACGGCCCCCTACTTGACATGCACATTCTTGCTGAAGTGATGACAATGACTTCCTCATTGGTGGTCCAGAGACAAAAGCGCCCCACTAAAGGAAGGGCAGCAAGAGAGGGCATTTCTATCAAAGTCTTTTACAAAGATCCACCAGCTCCCATTTTATCCAGAAGGTATTTGTGGTTAAGAAGAGCATTGTTTTCATCCTCTATTATTTCTGTCTGATTCCAGAACCAAGTCCAAGGCTCAGCTCTCTAGGGAGTCGTCATATACGGGGAGTCCCCAAAGTCCTGGCACAGCCTTCAGATACACTAATTTTTTTGGGGTACCCTGTATATTAACCTGATGATCATGGGATCAGGGGCTTATTAGACATGAATACCGGTATGTAAACAGTCTCTCTTATGGGCTGTCCTTAAGAGAAAGCTAAAATCTCTGACTGAGGCAATCTGGTTTAAAAGGAAGAGAAGCATTGGATGAAAATTTAAAATGGGTATTTTTGAGCCTGGGGAAAATCAAGGAGGGAATCCTTTCCCTTCTGTCCTATAAAACACATGTAAAGAGTTAGAGTTAGGATAATGTTTCCTCCAAGGCAGATGATCATTCATCTCCAACAGGGTGACAAGCCTTTCCTAATTTAGCCAGGCTGGTCCTCAGGTGACAGACAAGAAATTCATCAACAGAGGAAACTTTTTCAGCCTATCAGAGTTTGTATTCTTTTATCAAAGTCTTCAAGAATCCAAAAGACTAAAGTAGAAATCAACAACAACAATACACTTCCTTCTTTTTTTGAGGGGTGGTGGAGAAAAGAGGCTTTAGGGGGCAACTAGGTTTAGGTGACCCAGTGGATCAAGCACCAGCTCTGGAGTTGGGAGGACCTGAGTTCAAATCTGGCCTCAGACACATAATACGCACTTAGCTGTGTGACTCTGGGCAAGTCACTGAACCCCAATGGCCTCAGCAAAGGAAAAAAAAAGAGGCTTTATAATTCCAAGAGGAAAGAAGATAGGGGTCTTCTCAGCAAAAAGGATGATCGTGTAAATGTAAACAAATATCAACCCACATGCTTACTTTCTCATCTCAATAAATCTTTATGAGAAACACATATATACATTGAAGGCATTCTTGATGAAGGGAGGTTTTAAAGTACAGAAAAGAGGCTTGGAAATAAAGTTCTATAATCAATTAAAAGGTAGAAATTAAATTTAAATTATAAATGAAATAAGTTAAGAGGCATTAATTAGTTAATTAATGAAAAGGTATAAAAAATTCGGAATCCCATCCCATTTGTGCTTGTTGGTAGTTCATAAAAAAAGCATTTGTTTTGTCATAGTAAAATATTCTCTTAAAGGTCTTTCTCCAGTTGGGAGTCTCCTGTGTATGTGTCAGAATTATGCAAGATTCCTTTTGAGATGTTAACAACTGAGATGGTTTTGTTTGATGATGATTAAGAGGCACAACATGGGAAAATCCATATTCTTCAGGGTTTGTTAGCAGTAGTGTGCTGGCAAATGTTTAACAACCGGCTTTCTTAAAAAAAGGCAGGCAAGGCACACTTTTAAGTTTAATCCACATTATTAACATTTTCTCCATCACTTTCTTAAGTTTAGATAATCAACAAAACAATAATTCAAGCTCTGACTTGTAGCATTTGCCAATTACCAAGGTGTAAATGCTCGCATGGAAATTTAACAATTGGCTCTCTAAAGAAAGTTCAAGTTGGCTGGTGTAGTCCCTATTGTGGAAGTTATCCAGCACAGAGTCCAAATGGATGGGGGATTTGCTATAGGAGGTCGGATCCCCTAAAGGCTCCTGTTTGCTGATGACATTATGTTGAGGGCATCATGCCCTGGAATATTGCAAAGTATCTTAAATGAAATCCATTAATGTTTAAGAGTTTGACTTAACAATCCGCATGGGAAAAACCAAGTGGATGAATGATGCATATTGTCCAGACAATGGTATATAGTTGAAGTGACAACATATAGAACTAGCAAGTTACTACATAAATATTGGACAGACATTGAACATAATTAATAACTCTGTTCCAGAATTGGACAGAAGGAAGAGAGCAGGATGGATTGTTTTAAGGAAAATATACAATGTTTTTAATGATTCCCAGCTTCTTCATGAAACAAAGGGGCTTTTATCTTAATTTAATTCTTTTAAAATATGGAATGCTTCACAAATGTGTGTCATCCTTGTGCAGGGGGCTATGTTAATATTCTCTGAATCATTCCAATTTTAGCATATGTGCTGCCAAAATGAGCACAGGTAAGAGTATATTGTATAGAGAGTATATCATATAGCATATTGTACCAATGTATAAGATTATAGATCAATGAACAAAATATCAGTATATTTACTTTTATTAATAATAGTTGCTAGCTAATGTTTATATAGGTTTTTAAGGTTTGGAAACAGCTTTCAATATACTATCTTATTTGATACTCCCAACAATCCTGTGAAATAGGTGGCATTACTATTCCCATTTTACAGATGAGGAACCTGAGCCTGAGAAAGGTTGAATAACCTGCTCAGGGTCACACACCTAGGAAGTATCTCAGGCAGGATTTGAGCTCAGTTTGTCCGGATACCAAGTCCAGCAGTCTATTCACCTAGCTGTCTCAGATATTAAAATCTTTGTGATGATGGAAAATAAGTCCCTCTTCTTTCTGGGCCTAATTTTACTCATATTTAAAGGGCAAATCATCTTTCTTCACTGGTCCTCAAGTTACTCATCTGTAAAATGAAATACCTAGCCTTCAAAGACCCCTTCTAGCTCTGAACTATGAGAAGTTCCTTAGGCGATGAGTCCACCCTTGATTGTTAAAAGATAGCTGTCTTACCTGGCAACTCCACTGCTGTATTCACAGTTTGCACGGATATGACAGAATTGGACATAGGGGCCACATGCTGTGGTTTGCTTATCACAGAACTTTCCAGCTGATCCATCCTTACAGGTTCCAGGAAGGCAGGCCCCATCACCATCTACTCGATTATCACACTTCCCATGAACACATAGACATTCTAGAAGACAAGGGAAATTGGGGCTCAGTTTTGGGGGTACAATCTAAACTCTGATCTGGTGTCATAGAAGACAACTACATGAGCCATGAAGATGGCCCAGAGTGATTTTTTTCATCAATTGACATAGTACAGGTTTATCCAAAAGTGAGTGGAAAACAGAGAAGAGATTGGTAACCTACCCTAGTTAGGTAGGGAATATTTATATCCTATCCTTTTCCTCTTTCCTTATCAGTTACAGTTGCTTTAAAGAAACTTACAATATCAATAAGTTAAGTCTTAGCAATGAATGGAACTGAGGATCTTATTTTGGACCCATGCCAGCATCTCTTTTAAAAGAAAGTCTTTTTTTTTATGCCTTTTTCTGTCTTAAAATATTGTTGATTTCCTATGACACCTCTTTTCCCTCTCTCTATCCCACCACACATACCTGAGCTTTTCCTTGAAACAAATAACTTAACTAAGATCACAGATTACTTAATTGGTTCACAGTCAAAGCAAAACAAATCTATATATTGGCCATGTCTGAAAACATATGCCTACTTCAGCACCCATTGTTCACAATGTTTACCTGTTTGCCAATAGGAAGGAGGCATGCATCACCAGCAATTTCCAGGGTGGTTTCCTATATTTTACTCATTACTTAGTACATGGCATATTTTCCTGTCATATGTGAGAAAAAGGTGGATGTATGGCTAATTTTCTGGGGGGTGGGGGTGGGTGGTGGACATCTGATCCTATGAAAGATGCCCAGAAGGATAAGAAGCAGTATGGCATATATAACAGAAAGAGCTTTGGATCTGGAAACCAGAGGACAGGTGTTTGAATCTCAGCGCTTATACTAGCTGGGTAACCTTGGTCAGATATCTGTGCCTCAGTTTCCTCATCTATAAAATGAGAGAGTTGGACTTGATCCCAGAATTTCAGAGTTTAAGGGACCTCAGTGGTCATTTACTCAATTTGAATCTGAAAAAGAGTCTACAACAAACCCGATGAATGGTTATCCAGCTTTCAAATGACCTCAAGTGAAAAGGAAGCTATCTTCCTCACCAGTAGCCCATCCCACTTTGAGACAACTCTCATTGTTTTAGGAACTTTTTCCTAACAGGAAGCCTAAATTTATCTATTTGCAACTTTCATTTTTTTTCTTGTTTTGCCCTCTGGGGCCAAGCTGAATAAATCTAATCTCTTTGTACCTCCTTAGGTGCTAGGGATACAAAGACTGAAAAAAAAATAAACAGACCAATCCTTGCTCTAGGAGCTGGAAGAAAACAACACATAAATATAAATAGAAGTTAACAGAAATAAATACAAAATAAATTTTGGGTGGGAGGGCACTAACACCTGCAGGAAGGAGGAAAGTCTTCTTGTAGGAGATGTAAGCTAAGTCTTGAAGGTAGGCAGGGGTTCCAAGTGGTGGAGATGAGGAGGGACAACATTCTAGGTCTTGAGACCATTGTCAAGGGAAAGAGAAGAGGGCATCCAGTGAGAGGAGCCAATCCCATGATGATTCTTAAAGAGGGGCTTACAAATCTTTGAAAAGGTAAAAATTCATTGGAAAGGAGTAAGATTCAAATATGGACACGAGCCCAACATGTGTATGTATAAATGTATGCATATATGTATATTTGCCATTTGGTCGTTTCAGTTGTGTCCTACTCTTTGTGACAGCATTTAAGGTTTTCTTGGAAGAGATACTGGAATGGTTTGCCATTTTCTTCTCCAGCTCATTTTACAGATGAGGAAACTGAGGCAAACAGGGTGAAATGACTTGCCCAGGGTCACACAGCTAAGAATTGCCTGAGACTGCATTTGAACTCAGGTCTTCTTGACTCTAGGCCAAGCACTCTATCCACCATGGTACCACCTAGCTGCCCCTTCATTTTACACCAAAGAAAGCAGAGGCTTACAGAGGCCAAGTGACTTTTCCTGTGGTTATTCCGGAGCCAGTTAGCCCACGAGCATTTATTAAAAACATTTATTTTGTACCCAGCATGGTATTTAGTGCTAAAGATATAAAGAAAGGCAAAAATCATGGTGCCTGCCCTCAGGGAGCTCCCATTCTAATGGGGGAGACAACAGGCAAACAAGTATGTACCTCAAAATATTTCAAATAAGAGCTGATATTTATAACGGCTTTAAGGTTTCCAAAACTCTTTATAACTCTTTATATTTATATTACTTAGGCTTCCTAATAACCCTGTGAAGTAAATACTTTTGTTGTCCCTATTTTAGCAACTTATCAAATGAGCTAATAATAATGACAGTTATAAATTTAAGCTAATAATAACAATAATAATAATTTTTACACAGTGCTTTAAGGTTTGCAAAGCACGACAATCCTGGGAGGTAGATGCTATTATCCCCATTTCACAGATAAGGAAACTGAGGCAGAAAGTGGTTAAATGACTTGCTCAGGGTCACACAGCTGGTAGGAAAAGCACTGGACTTAGAGTCAGAGGGCCTAGATTTCAATCCTGGACGTGGTTAAGTGATTTTCCTAGAGTCACATAGCTAGTAGCTATTTGAGGTAGGATTTAGAACTTCAGTCTGCCAACATTGCATGCCACCAAGCTAAAGGCATGTTGACAAGGAATTTTGGACAATGATAAGCTGATACTCCACCAACATCACCTCTTCATTGAGGCTATAAATAGCATGGGATAAATCAAGTCTCATAAAGGTAACGAAGTGGTCCCTAAATTAAGGGATGACTTACTTTTTTCACACTGGGGTCCGTATTTCCCAGGATTGGAGCAGAATTGACAGTGAGAGCCTTGGAATCCGTCATCACAAATGCAAGTCCCATTGCCACTGAGCCCATCAACACACTGTAACAAGAACAGGCTCTTTGGTAAGTCAACATCACCCAGGGAAATATTCCCTAGGCAACTTGACTTTTTGACTTAACTTTGTCACTCCACAGGGTGCTATTTCTAGAACTTGGTGTGATATTGAATCTCAAGAAAGAGGAAGTCACATTCATTGCTTGTTGAGTATTTCTCAAACTAGGGTTTAGGACTTTACAGGGACTCATGGGAGAAATACTCAGGGGGCACAAGGAAAACCTAGAAGTTATAAATTGCTTTTGTCACCAAATAAACCCTGGGTCATAGGAGTCTAGGGTGAGTGCTAAAAGGGCTAGAAGGCCATCTAGTTCAACCCTCTCATTTTATAGATAGGAAAACTCAGGCCTAGGGAGGTCATGGGGCTCATAGATTTAGAGCTGGAAGACACTTTGGAGGCCACCTGCTTTGACCCTCTCATTTTACAAGTGAGGAAATGGGGCTCACGGATGTTAAGTGATTTTTCCCAAGGACGCACAGCTAATAAATTTCAGAGGCTGAATTTGAACTCAGATCTTCTTGTTTTCTATTCTAGTATTCTATCTAAAATCCACTTTTTGGCTTCTATGCTTACATTTCTTTCCCTTTTTTCCCTTCTAACACTTAAAATTTGTTTGGATAGCAAGAGAGAAGTTGAAATTACAGCTCTCTCCTTGGCTTTTTGCTGGAAGAGTTACGTTAGTTGTTGTCCTTAGCTCTCAAAGAGGACCAAAATGACATTACTATGTTGGGGTCAAGGTACAGTGTGTCCGACTATGGCTGATCAGACTGATATGAACTCAGAAGGCTCTACCATAGGTCAGGCACAAATAGTCCATATTATACGTTTGGAGTGGAGATGTTTCTAAATTTGTACATCTCTCATAGAAAAGATACATATGTACCGTACAAACCGTAGACCTGTTTCCTTTTCTCATTGTGCCCTACCACCCCTTTCCCCTCCCTTTCCTTTCCCTCCTCTCCAATCTCTTTCCACCCCTTGTCACCTGTCCATTTCCAGAACATGGATTGGAGAAACCTCCTGGACACTGGTTACAGTCTGGACCGTAGAAGCCTTTGCAACACTTGGGTATCTGAGAAACACAATTCTGTTTTTATTTTTCAGTCTATAAAACCAAACTCAGCTCTCCGTTTGCTTGTTCAAAGATGTGATAAGTCAATTATTACAAATGATGAGATCCCCTCATTAACCATCTTCTTTCTTTCACAGAGGACAGAGAGTTTTTTCAGGGTTCAGTACTGCCTCTCCCCTTTGGCAAGCAAGGATGGTGAAGCATGGAGAGGAAAGTGACATTTGGATGAAAGAAACTTTGGGTCTGGCCAAGTTGCTGGAACAAAGCCCTCAACCCCATGCCTTACCTTTACAGTAGAGTTACAGTATCTGGCACAACCCTTGGTAGGAAATTTCTCATTTCCTATCTTGCGACCATAAACACAGTTGGATGTAAATAGGCTCTGGAAAGAGACAGAGGAGAAAAAGCATGACCACGCTAAAATATGAAGGTAACTCAAAGAAAATCTGCCAACATTATTTGGGTTGTTAGGTGATTATCAAGTCAACGAGACTTTATTAAGCACATACTATGGTGTGCGCATATTGTATCTCATTAGAAAGAGAACTTCAAATCGATTAGACTAGCTATGCCATTTGGGGGATACATGGAGGTAGATTCTGCTCCAGGAAAAGCCACCATGTGGCCAACCAGGATTCCAGAGGACTGCTGATGGAGGGTGTTACCTATGTCCCAACACACAATGTCAAACATGACCATTGGGAAAATTTGTTCTGCTCGACTTTGCTTTTTGTTACAAGGATTTTGCTTTTTCTTTTTTAAGTGGAAGGGGGTAATTGTGAGGGAGAGGAAATCAATGCACATTAGTTGAAAAAAAAATTAACTGAACCCCACTCCAAATACCCCTGAATTTATACAGCAGACATTTATGAGAAGGTTGGCTGTTCTTTCCTTAACAAAAGGATTTCATTAAGACTCACAATCTTCTTTTTTTCTGTATTTGGTAATTCTCTCTCTTTCTTCTCCTTCTCTCTCTCTCTCTCTCTCTCTCTCTTCTTCTTGTTAGTATCTAACCTTCTGCAGGAATCACCAGATAGAGAACCAGCCTCAAGGTCAGGAAGACATGAGTTCAAATCCTAACTCTGACACACACGGGCTGTGTGACTCTAGACAAATCATTTAACCTCTCAGTGCCCTGGGCAGCTCTAGAAGACAACAGTTGGAGAGCAGGTGCTGATCGGCCATTGATCCAACATCGTGAAATCCCTATTCTTATCTGTTATGAAAGGAGATGCAAACCCCTGGCTGCCAGCTTCTTCCTGTGTGAGAACTTTTCCTATGCTATGTGACTCTCCCTATAGCAAATTTCTCATTCTCTTTTCTGGTCAGAAAGCAAAATAGGTCATAGTGACTTCCAGAATGAAGTATGGGGGGAAAGTACCCAGTCAGATGACTTGGGTTCATATACTCTGTCTGTGACTTATTGACGACGTGATTTGGAGAAGGCCACTTGATTACCTCCTCAGTTTCTTCGTCTGCAAAATGGAGGCTCTGGACTTGTGAGCCTCTGGGGTATTTTTTAGCTTTAAATCTATAATCTATGACATTTTGTTCACGTTTTTTTTTCTTTTGGAATAGACCTGTGATTTCAGTTTCTTTATCTGTAAATGGTACAATAAAAGCACCTATATCCCAAGATTGTTCCCAGGATAAAATAAAACAATTTTTGGAAAGCATTTTGCAAAGTTTAAAGTGCTCTATAAATGCTGTCATTATTTCACTGGTGTAGGAAGTTCTTGCTGTCAATACAGATCAGCACACGCTTTGCAACTTATAGACTTATAAGGCAATTGCCTGGGGCACTAAGACGTCAAGTGACTTGTCCAGGGTCACCCAGTCAGAGCATATCAGAGGTGGAAAACTCAGGTTTTTCTGACTCCAAGACTTGCCCTGTATCCCCTACACCATGCAACCTGTCCTTTTTCAAATGAGAAAATTTTAAAATAAAGGGGAAAAAATAGGGTAAGAGCTAGCCTTATAACATTCCAGTTAGAATAGGTACCTGTTTTAAATGAAAAAACAAAACAAAACAAAACAAAAAAAAAGATAGCAGGAAGAGGCGTGAAACCCTATCTATGTTTCCAGGCTTTATTTGTAATTTCACGAAATATTCCCACTCACCAAGGGCTCTGAGTTGGCAGGACACACGCTCCAGTATACCATGCCACAGCTCACACACGTGCCCTGAAATGAGAACAGGGGCACATGAGACCTTTTTGGGAGGTGCCCGCTGAGAATCATGGGCTGATATGAACAAGGAAAAGACTGACCTCGGGTTGGGGAGGAGGGATCCCATGGCAAAGTGAGCCTTTAGCTCATTCATTTCCACTTTCTCTGGTAGAATCTTGGAGGTAGGAGGGGCCTTACCAGACTCTGAGCAAGAATTCACGACACACAAAACCCAACCAATGTGCTATCCAGCTTCTACTGAAAGACCTTCAAGGATGGGGAGCTCACCACCTCTTGAGGCAGCCCACCTCCCTTTGGGATGGCTCCGGTTGTGGGATTTTTTCCTGTTTGTCTCTTGTAACTTCCTGTCATTGCTCTGAGCTCTACCCTCTGGGTGACAAACAGGAAATCTAATCCCTCTTCCATTTCAAACACATGAAGACAGCTATCACGTATCCCTCAAGTCTTCTCTTCTCCAGGATTAATAAACATCTTCAGTGTGTAGAATTCAAGATTTAGAGCTGGAAGTGACCTCAGAGGTCATGGGGTCCAATCCCCTCCTTTTGCAGATGAGGAAACTGAGGCCCAGAGGTGTGACAAGGAAATTGCACGAGGTCACAGGTAGTGACCCTGGAAGGATTTCAACCTCGGTTCGCTGGCTCCAAAGCCAGTATTCTTTCTTCTGGATCATTCTTTTCCATCATGGTTTCAAGTTCTCTTTACCATCTTGGTTGCTTTCATCTGGATGCCATTCAGCTTATTAATATCTTTCCTAAAATATAGCTTTTAGAATGTGACACAATAATCCAGATGTGTTAAAAAAAATAGACAAATTGTTCCCAGTCTTCCACCAGTCCTGGGCATGTTTCCCAGCCCCTACTCTCTGTACATTTTCCAGAAAATATTGAAATTTTAAAAGACTCATTAAAATCCTCCTAAATCATCTATAACAAATGACAGTTATTCTTAGCAGAAGAGGAGATTTGTAAGCTCATAGCTCCTCTTAAGAGGATAAACTTCTGCTGGAAGGAAACATAGAGGTCTGTCTAGAATTCAACCACCTTATTTTATAGTGAGAAACCAAGCCCAGAGAAGTTAATAATTGGTCCAAGGTCACACAAGTAGTAAGTGCCAGAGTTAGGATTGGAACTCAAATCTTTGACTCCAAATCCAGTCATGCTTCCACTGTACCACAGCAACAACTCGTCGGACTATTCCTCCATTCTTGGATTTTCAACCCTGTTGGTGTTGCGTGGTGCCTGTGTTAGGACAGAGGTCAAGTGATCTGCCCAAGGTCACCCAAACAGTCAGCATCAGAGTCAGCATTTGAACTCATTGGGATTGTAATCTAGAGTTGGGAAGGGTGTCCAAGGCTCAGAAAAGATTAAAGGCTTGTTAACATCACATGAGTGTGAAATACAAGAAAGAGTGAGCATTTGAACTCAGGTCCTCTGATGGTCAGTCTAGGATGCTTCCCAATGGACACAGTCCTAGCCTCTGATTTCAGCTTTTGTATTCATCTCTCCAGGGTGCTGACTTTCATATGTGAAACTTAAGTTCTTTACACTATAGCTTAAAGCCATAATCTGTATCTATAACCCAGCCCCCTCCTACCTTTCCAGTCCTCTCACATCTTACTCCCTGACACATACTCTTCGATCCAGGGACACCAGCCTCTGGGCTGTTCCAGCAATAAGATCCTCCATCTCTCAGCTCTGAGTATTTTCTCTGACTGTCCCCCACGTCTGGAATTCTCTTCTTCTTCCCCTCGACCACTGACCTCCCAGGCTTCCTTTAAGTGCAGACTAAAATTCTACCCACTACAAGAAGCCTTCCCCAGTCCTTTTTGTTCCAGTGCCTTCCCTCTGTTAATTATTTCTTATTTATCCTGTATATAGCATACTTTAAGTTTATGTATATTTGTTTGAATTTTGTCTCCCCCGTTAGATTATAAGCTCCTTGAGGGCAGGGACTATCTTTTATCTCTTTTCATATCCCCACCGCTTAGCACAGTGCCTGGTGCATAAACACTTAATAAAAGTTTTTTGATTGATATAGGTCCTCAGATACTTCCTAGCTGTGTGGCCCTGGGCAAGTCACTTAACCTCTGTCTGACTTAGTTTCCTTATTTATAAAATGGTGATAATAGTAGCACTTAAATCCCAGGGTTGTTATGAGAATAAAATAAGATATGTGTAAAAGCACTTTGCAAACCTTAAAACATTATATAAATGTTTTATTATTGTTATTATTAGTAGTAGTGGTAGTAGTAGTAGTAGTAGTGCTGGTGGTGGTAGTGGTAGTAGTGGTAGTAGTAGTAGCAGTAGTAGCAGTAGTAGTACCACCACCAAGATCACTGTCACTACTCTCTGAGGATAGAATGCTATTCGTCAACCTTAGGTCAATGACTACCTCCATCTATCCCTCTTCCCCATAAAATTTACTTAACACATTTTCTCATCTACTTTTGAGCACTATTTGCCCCCAGTTAATGAATATCCATTTCTCAACTTTTCTATTCTTTTAAGAAGCTCTCCTGTGGCCCATTCCAATCCTCACCCAGGCATAATGCCTGATGAGGCCATGGGTCTACTCCTACTTAGAGGAGTCAGACAGCTGATCCAACTGCTCCTCCCTGTGTTTTGATAAGGAAGGAAGGTGATTCAGAAAGGTGAGATGGGCAGGTGTTGAGCTGGGGGGAATTGCCTTTGCATCATCCCCATGGTTCCAGGATAGCTGAGCCACCTCCCATGACCTTCTTCTTGGTAAGATGCCCAGGGCATGATCACACATCTGGGCTATATCTTACGACCATTTTAGGGAGGAATGTGGCTCTGGGTAGGGGTGTTCTTTCTCTGAGAAAGATGCTGAATGCCAGCAGGATGAGAATTACATCTGGGGTCAGGGAATAGTTTTTATAGAGGAGATGCTTTGTGTTGCTTAAATGAACTTATCAGGAAACCTTAGCTATCTCTATGCATTTGGAGACCCAGTTTTTCCATAGATACCACTAAGCTGATTTTCCCAGTGGTACAAAGAACCCATTGGGAAGTAGGTGCTTAATGACAATGGATATCATTGGTTTAGCAGGTCATGTGGATGATAGATTAGATTTCTTCAGCTTGGCCCTAGAAGGCAGAACAAATACCAGTGGATAGAAGATGTACAGAGGCAGATTTTGGCTTCATTTGAAGGAAAACTTGCCAACAGTGAGAACCGTTACAAAGGGGAAAGGACTACCTTTGCAGGTAATGAGTCACCTCCCAGGGTTCAAATTTCACTTTTGACACTATCTGTGGGACCTTGGGCAAGTCGCATACCTACTCATGGGGCCTCAATTTTCTTATTTGTAAAATGAAAGGGTTGTACTAGATGGTCCCTAAAGTCCCTTCCAACTTTAAATCTACAATCCTTTGGGGACCATTTCAAAGAATCATGGATTCTTAAGGTTGGACAGAGACTCAAAGGTCTAGGTTACATTCCTATGCAATTCAGGAATCCTTTCTGTAGCATCATTAATTGATGTCATTTGGACACATCCACTCACAGGGAGCTCACTACTTCAGAAAGAGAGTCATTCTTTCATTGTATGGTCCTTAGTGTTATAAAGTTCTTCTTGGTAATTAGACAATTTCTCTTCTATTCACTGGAACAATACAGAATAAATCGCCTCCCTTTTCCCTCTAGAGCTTGAAGCAAGCTCAGATGTAACACAGACCAACTCCTTTATTTTTACAGATTAGGAAGCTGAGGCTGAGAGCAGATATGACTTAACTCTCAGAGGATCATAGATTTAGAGCTAGAAGTTACCCGAGAAGGCATCTGATTTAACCCTTTATTTTGTTTTTTAACTGATGAAGATACTGAAGCCCATAGAGGGAAAATGACTTTTTCCAAGGTCACCTAGGTGCTATGTTGGGAGACTTGGGCCATCTCTATGCCTTTGGACACCCAGTTTTCCATAGACACCACTAAGCTGATTATCCCAGTGGTATTGCTAACCCGTAGGGAAATAAGCACTCAGTGACAATTCCATCTGTAAAAGGGGGTTGGATTAGACACAAAATGGCAGTTGGGTTGGTTGAGCTTCACGGGAGCTATTATGAGACCAGAAGTAACTACTCAGAATTTTGTTGTGAGAACCCATGAGGTACCAGCTGGAAAGCACTCAAGAGAAGGCACGGCACTGATACAAAATATTATTCCTTCAGTAAATTTGGGCTTGTGGTATCCATGGGAACCTGAAAAACATCCATATGACAGTGGGGAACTTTAAAACATTCTGATTTCAACAGGATGAGTCTAAAGGTTACCATGGAAACCAGAGTAGACCTCAAGGGGGTTCATAAGCTCAGAGAACAGCAGTACTTGGCATTTCAAAAACATTGAACATTTAGTTAATTGGTTAACCCACAAGTTTCCTGTGAGGCATCAGTTTTATCTTCATTTTCCAGAGGATAGAACTGAAGGATACTAAGACTATAAATTACAGAGTAGGTGCAGATTCACACCAGCAGAGTGAGTTTCCCCACTGGGAGTTTCTGACACCCATAAAATTAAAAGTCTGTGGAGCATGTGTTTATAACCGTACTTGTCACCCCTGTAAGAATGTAACCTCTTTGGGATCAAGGATCACCCCATTCTTTGTATTTTTATCCCCACCACTTAGCACAGTGCCTGGCACATCACAGGTGCTTAGAAATATTTGTTGGTTGATTTCTCTCCTCTGGTCTATTATTTTGCGGTTTCCCCTGCCTCCAGAGGAGCACTGGTTGGTCCTCAGTACGCAGTGAATAAGACGAAGGGCAAGGCTTCTGAGGTCCTTGTTTAGTCCTGTTTAGCATGTCTGGGAGAGAGGTTTGCAGGAAGATTTGGGTTAGGATGCCCCCTCAGATACTGGTTCTTTTACCCTGGAAAGTCACTTAGCCTCTCTGAGACTCAGTTTCCTTGCCTGTAAAATCAAGGAGTAGGACTCAGTGGCCTCTAAGGTCTCTTCTAACTCTAAATCTACCATATTATGAGCTTATAGAGGTGTTTGTATCCTGTTTTTTGAAAGGAGAATCACTGCTTCTGCATTTTGTCAGTCTCAAACCTCAGACACTTCCCAGCTATGCAACCCTGGGCAAGCCACTGAGTTTCTCTATTGACTCAGAATCTAAGATCCTATGAACCTTACCAGCTTCATGTCCCTCTGCGTCTCATCACACCGATGGGGAAGAATGGGGACAATGGAGGGAGGGATGAGAACTCCGGCGAGGGTGTAGATTCGACCATTTTTGGCCATCACTTCCACTTCTTCCACAGCTACCTCGTTGGCCAGGATTTGTCCCTGCAAAAGAAAGAAAATTAGAGCATCTTCAGTATTCCTTGGGAACCAAAGATCTTCCTGAGTTATTTTGTATTGTGGACCTAGAATTCTTCACATTATTCCTGTGAAAGACAGTCCCCAAAAGAAAGGCCTGTCATAGTTAGGAAACATATGATAACAATACATTAAAATTTTTTTAATGGTATTTCAGTCATGTAGAGAGTTCCTGGTAAGGAAAACAGTGCCTGACACAATTTCTCTCTCTCCTTTTCTCTCTCTCCTGTCTTCCCTTTTTCTTTCTACCTCCCTCTCTCCTATTTATCCGTTTACCCATTCATCTTCCAATTCATCCATCTATCCATCCATCCACCCATCCATCTATCCCATCCATCCATCCAATATCTACCAATACAGATCACACCTCCAGCTCTGTAATTTATGGTCTTAGAAAATTGTTTACAGCAGTGAAGTCAAACTCAGATACAAATGAGGATCATCAAACCCTATGTAAACACCTCTGCTAGTAGTGTATTAGCCTATAAAATGCCATACCAACATTATCTATGTTTTACTATATTTTTGTTTATTTTGTTAAATGTCTCAATTTCACTTTGATTTGGTTTGGGCTCTACTTGGGAGTACTGTGGGCCACATGTGGTATATCCCACGTTTAACAGGTCTGGCCCAGAGCACTGGAGCACTAAGTGACTTGCCCAGGGTCACATAGACAGTCTGTATCTTAACATGGGGCATTTCCCTTCCCCTCTGATCATCCTAGATTCAAAACAATGGAATCTCGCATTGGGAGGAAGAGGGGAGACCAGGAAGGGCCTCCTGTAGAAAGTAGCATTTGAGTTGAACTTTGAAGGAAGCCAGGTAAGCCAGGGGGCGAAAGGGAAGGGGAAAAACAGTGTAAGCAGACAATGCAAGGGCTCAAAAACAAGAGAGGGAACGTCATATGCAAGTAACAGCACATGCATAGAGGGGGAGGGGAAAACGTGTAGGGAAGATTGGAAAGATCATGGGAACATGGATTAGAGCTGGAAGGGACCTTTGAGGACACAGAGTCTGATCTCATTTAGTTGATAGATGAGGAAAGTGAGGCTCAGAGAATTGAAGGGACCTGCCCAAGGTCACACATCTAGGAAGCATCTTAGGCAGGATTTGACCTGAAGTCTTCCTTACTATAAGTTCCCCACAAGATTCCCTCTGCCATCTAGCTGCCTGATAGGAGAAAGGTGGTCATGAAGAGCCTGAAACCCCAAATAGGGGAGGCAGTGTGGTACAGAGTTGCGTTTGGGGTCCAAAGGCATGGGCTACATTACTAGATCTGACATTATATGATTTTGCCTCCATAGGCTTCCTCAATAAAATGAAGGCTTTGGGTTATATGATCTCTTTTCACCTCAAGTCTATGAAATGGTGATGTCAGAGGTCATAAGGAAGCCCTGGAGTTTGTAGAGTAGAGGGAGTGTCAGAGTTAAATCAATACTTTAGGAAAATCACTTGGACAGCTATGTGGAAGATGGGTTGGTTGGGGAAGAGAATCATATGGGTGGTGAGAAACTGACTTCAGACATCTGTGGGATAACTCAGTGAACCAATGACTGATTGATGCCATAGTCAAGGGGACTGGTCCAAGTAGAAGAAAATTTGGACTTACATTGCTGGTTGTATTAAACTGGATGATCTGGTTGGCCATGCTCCTGATGTGGGGTTTGGAGATGATGTTGGCAACTTCCAGCTGAAATGAGCCAAGCGTGATAAACACACAGTCAAGACCAAGACAATCTATCCAAGGTGCCATTGGGAAATGCCAAGGGGGCATTTCCATCTGCCTACCATTCCTCCTCTTTAAAAATGGGTCCTGAAGTTTTGGTGTGATGAGGATGTGTTGCCTTCAAGGGTCCATTGATGAGGTCTTGATATCTCCCATGGGGGCAATGGGAAAGTTGTGGGGAGTGTTATTATTCAGCGATGGTTTGGATTAGATGGCTTCTGAGATCCCTTCCAATTCTGAGATTTTCCTTCTCCAGGTGCAGTTCCCCAGCAACCCTGAACCTCAGAGTTGGAAGGGACTTTAGAGGTCATCCAATCCAACTGATATCTGCACAAAGGAAAATGTCTGCAACCCAGCCCCAAAACTGTCCTTCGGCCTCAGCCTGAGGCCCTCCGGTGAGGAAGGGCAAACTGCCTTCTCTTGGGGCAGCCCACTCCACGTTTGGATAGCTCCAATGCTTCCATTAAGCCTACATTTTTGTCTTTCGGGATTTTTCTCAGCTTAATCCCTGTTCCACAGGACATCCTTTCAAACCCTTGAATACACTCATCACATCCCTACTCATTCTTCTCTTCTTCTTCAAGTTAAATGTTCCCAGTCCTCCCTTTGACACGTCTTGCTACGGCAGGAACTTACAGCCTTTTTGCATCCTGCTTACCCTCCCTAAAGAGTGGAAGTTGGGGGTTTCTGGCTTAGAAAAATATCTTTTCTAAGGCCTAAAATCTCTCAGTATTTTAACAATACTACAGATTTCTTGTTCCTCCCCTCCTCTTGCCCCCAAGCATGGAAATGGAATACCCACCTGAGTAAATGGGACAATATGATATCGGACAAGTTCCAGAAGCTTCCAAGAGCCCTGTGCAGAAGAAACAGAATGCTTATTTAAGAAATGTAAAGGATAAAAAGCAGAGTGATCTCTCAGGAGCCTCACCCCAGGGAAAAGTAAGTACCTTTTTCTGTATTGAATTACAAGCTAGAGCTAGAAGGGAACTCAGAGAACTTTTGGCTCAACTCCCTCATTTTGTGGATGAGAAAACCAGAGATAAAGTGATTTTGTTGTTTAGTCACATCTGACTCTTTGTGATCCGATTTGGGGTTTTCTTGTCAAAGATACTTGAAGGGTTTGCCATTTCCTTCTCCAGCTTATTTTACAGATTAGGAAACTGAGGCAGACAGGGTTAAGTGACTTGCCCAGGGTCACATAGCTAGTAAACGTCTCAAGCTAAATTTGAATTTAGGAAGATGAATCTTCCTGACTCCAAACCTGGTGCTCTATGCACTATGGCGCCACCTAGCTGCCCCAGATAAAGTGATATCGTAATGTAATCATAGATCTGGAAGGATCCCAGAGGTCATCCTGCCAAACACTTTGACTTGTCCAAGGTTATACAGATATTAAGTGTCAGAGGCCATTGAATCTAGGTCTTTGATTCCAAATGCATTGTGCTTGGGTGACTCTGGTGGTGAGATCCCCACATCGCCTTCGGCATTCTTCTTTGAAAGGGTAGACTGTTTGGAATAGGTCCATCAGTTATGCCAAGGTGCACTTCAAAAGAAGACCAAGGTATGTTTGCATCTGAGAAAATTCAGCTCCAGACAAAGAATTCCTGCAGCAATAATTACTGAAAAGGGTCAGTAGAGAGGAGTGTCACTAGGAAGAGCGCAGAGAAGTTCCCTCTCAACTTCCCCACCCATCATTTAGTCTTGGAAAGGATAAGCAAAGTTGGGTGGGAAATCCAGGCCTACAGGGCATCTGTTCTCTCCTATACAGTCCTGAATGAAGGAATGTTGCTGTGGAAAGATGGCTGGATTTAGGGTCAGAGAATCTAGTTTGAATCCCTCTTCAACTCAATTGCATTGTGACCTTGGGCAAGTCTCTCAGATTCTCTGGGCCTCAGTTTCCTTCTGTATAAAAGGAAGAGATTGGAGTAGATGGCCTGGGGAAGTCCGTTCTGATTCTGAATCTATGACATTCCCTGGTCAATGGGAAAATACTGACATTCCCAACCCTCCACTCATTCTTGGGTGGTCTGCAATAAGTGTCCATAGCTTTCTAATCTTCTTTGGTCTGAGGCTGCCCTGCCCTGTCCATTGTTATACAAAGTGACATTCAACAGAAAAAATAGAGGAAGTCAGAACAAAGGCAGAATTTCCTCTGGAGGCCACCATGATGGCATCCCAAGCCAGGCTGAGAGAAAGCTCTACAGGATAGGAAAAGGATCCAGTCTTCTGTTTCTGGTTGAATTTTTAAGCAATTTCAGGGGTGAGAAACAGTATTTCTCAAAGCGTGGTCCCCCCCAAACCCTTTCAGAAGTCAAAACTATTTCCAAGATAGTACTCAATAGATAGAATTCACATAAACTAAAGTTGTTTGGTGGGGAGTACCCTCAATAATTTTAAGAGCGTCAACATTTTCTGAGATGTCGAAGAATTGCCAGTATAGTGGAAAGAGCATCAGAGATATTTGTTCAAATCTTGTCTTTGTTCTTTATTAGTTGGCTGACCATGATCAAATCACTAAACTCCTCTGCACCTCAGTTTCCTCATCTGTAAAATGAGGGGAGTTGGACTCTGTGAGGCACCTTCTAGACTGAAATCTCTGATCTTCTGAATCAGGAAGCCAGGCTTTGCTACTAATTCCTACTGGGACCCTGGCTCTCTGTTTCTTTATCTGTAAAATGAGAGTTTAGATCAGGAGTTTTTAATCGGGAGTCCACAAACTTGTTTTGAAAATGTTTTTAATTTTTAAAATTTAAGAATTTTTTAAAAATTAAAAATAATTAAATTAAATAATTTTTAAATAATATTTTGATAACTAGTGTTCAACATAATTGGTTTCTTTTGTATTCTTATGTATTTTTCAAAACATAATTTTGAGAACAGCTCCATAGACTTCACCAGATTGATGGCCGGAGGGTTGACCAAAAAGGTGAGGAAGCCTTGATCTAAGTGATGGTAAGGCCTCTTTCAACTCTCAAGTCCCTTCACCTCTCTAGTTATGTCTTTCTTCAGTTAGGGATTAAAAAAAGTAAGAGCTGATACTCACATAAGATTTAAGATACTCTACATACATTATCTCATTTGAGTCTTGCAACAACATGGTGAATGGAGGTAATTGGGAGTGTGATAGGGACTGTTACTGTGACTTCAATGGTCCATGGAAATCCCAGAGGAGGAAACTCTTTCCACCAATAGAAGTCAGTACCTTCTTGTAATTGATCGTCTTAGAGAATTGCCTTGTACATTTAGAGACTGAGAGACTTGCTTAGGGTTCCATAGCTAGGCAGGACTAGAATCTAGGTCTTCTAACTACAAGGCATTCTCTCCATAACTTACAGTTTGGAGAACCACCTGGGACACAGAATTTAAGTGACCATTAAGGGTCACATGGCTAGCATGCCTCAGAGGAAGGTCAGTATGGGTCACAGGGATGACTTGAACTCTAAGATCAGCTCTCTATCTACTATGCCAAACTGTCTCTAGTGATAACAACAGGTAGAATGGGTAATAAGAGTACTATTAAAAGAGGTGGAGGGCTTTGTCTGTGGCCACAAAGCAAGTTTCAGTCATTGATTGAACCAGGTCTTCTTGACTTAGCGTTCAGCATTCTAGCCACCAAGCCACAGAGCCTGTATCATTAGAAGTCCATTAATAGGACTGAATTCAACCCCATATTAAACTCCTCTTTGGCTTATCCAGGACATAGAGACACACAGGATACATTTCCAGGTATTGTTATTGTCCACGTGTCCTTTGGTACCACATCCCTGACATGCACATTCTTGCTGAAGTGATGACAATGACTTCCTCAATGGTGGTCCAGAGACAAAAGTGCCCCACTAAAGGAAGGGCAGCAAGAGAGGGCATTTCTATCAAAGTCTTTTACAAAGATCCACCAGCTCCCACTTTATCCAGAAGGTATTTGTGGATTAAGGAGAGAATTGTTCTCATACTCTATTGCTATCTGATTCCAGAGCAAAGTCCAAGGCTCAGCTCTCTAGTGAGCAGTCATATATAGGGAGTCCCCAAAGTCCTGGCATAGCCTTAAGATACACTAATTCTTTTGGGGTACCCTGTATATTAACTTGATGATCACAGTATCAAGGGCAGGGGCATATTAGACATGAGTACCAGTATGTAAACAATCTCTCTTGTGGGCTGTCCTTGAGAGAAAGCTAAAATCTCTGACTGAGGCAAACCAATTTAAAAGGAAGAGAAGCATTGAATGAAAATTTAAAATGGGTATTTTTGAGCCTGGGGAAAATCAAGGAGTGAATCCTTTCCCTTCTGTCCTAGAAAACACATGCAGAGGGTAAGAGTTAGGATAATGTTTCCACCAAGGCAGATGGCCATCCATCTCCAACAGGGTGACAAGCCTTTCCTAATTTAGTCAGGCTGGCCCTCAGGTGACAGACAGGCAACCCATCAATAGAAGAAGCTTTTTCAGCCTGTCAGAGCTTGTATTCTCTTATGGAAGTCTTCAAGAATCCAAAAGACTAAAATAGAAATCAACAACAACAATACATTTCCTTCTCCTTGAGGTCCGGTGGAGAAGAGAGGCTTTATAATTCCAAGCAGAAAGAAGAAGGGGTCTTCCTTGTGGGGAGCAGAGGGGTAGAGACAGCTGGGGATTTGGATTTAAAGGGCCTTGGTTCAAATGTTGCTTCTGCTACAATTAGCTGTGTGGTCTTGGGTAAGTCATTTTTCTCCAGGCATTAGTTTCCTTATATGTAAAATGAGGGTGGTTGGATTAAGGACCTCTGAGATCTCTTCCCTCTAAATCAAGGATTCTATAATCTTTCAATAACCAAAGAGGGCAGAGAATAAGAGCAGGTCTTAGCAAAAGGCAGAACTGGGAAGACAAACAGGGACATGTATTTTTTTCTACCTTCTTGGTAGTTTCTTGAGATTTGCTAATGTGTTATTCCTCCCCTCCCCCATGCCTTAGTGATGTATTTTATGTCCACTTAAATATTTATGAATGGGCTGTTTCCCCAGAAAAGATGAGAGCTCATGGAGGTTAGAGCTGTTTCTGTTTAATTTTTATATCCTCATTGCTTGATGTTAAATATAATAGGTGCTTAATAGATGCTTATTGATTAATTAGGCTTGCATGTAGGGTGCACTCTAAAGTCTCAAAAATGTTTCAGTGTTTTTTGTTTCTTTATAAATTTTAAAGTAAAATGTGGTTTAAAAATTAAATTGAAAATGTTTTGCAAGATTGCACATCTGTAACCTATATCAAATTCCTTGTCTTGTTAATGAGGGGGGAGGGAAGGGAGAGAGAAAGAGAATTTGGAAGTCAAAATTTTTAAAAAATGACTGTTAAAAATTGCTTTTACATGGAATTGGAAAAAATATCTAGAGCTTAAAAATTAAGTTTAGCAGATTTAATATCTTGATTGTACTTGACATAGAAAAACATTGCTTCTTATGATGGAATATTCAATAAATGTTTGCTTTAAACAAAAATTCCTTGGGTTCACATCTTATAGAAATGTGCCAGCCATGTCTGTGGTTAGGAGGGAGGGAGGGTAAAAGTGGGTGAGAAGTCCTGAAAGGCGACAATGCTAATGACAAACCAACAAGAGAAGTTTGGGCACCAAAGATAAGGTGGGGGAAGCTGAGGCCCTCTCTTTAAAAGGGAACATAGGAACAACAGGTTAGGAAAAGATTGAATGATTCTCCCAAATTGGTTATTTTCTGTTCAATTTATTTCCTAGGAATTTATTTCTTTAACTACCTTGCTCTAAAGCACTATTTGTAAAGTTAGTATTTAAGGTTAGTCTAATTTATCTTTTAATAAAGGCTTATTTTATATATATCAAATATAGAAAAATTATGGCTTTTTATAGTTGCTCCACTAGAGCGCCACCTTCTGGTATCTCAGGAAAAGCTCAAGACTTGGAAGGTTAACAGAGAATTGGGAGGTACACTCCTGTCACCTGGTGGCAATGACCCTGAAGTGCAGGGAAGTAAATGTCCAAAATCTTTCTCTTTAAGGACTGAAACAAAAAGTAAATGCCAGAATCACAGATCATAGATCTAAAGCTGAAAGGGACCTCAGTATTCATCTAGACCAACCATTCATTTTTACAGATAAGGAAACTGAGACCCAGAGAAATTAAGTGACATATCTGGGGTCGTGAAACTAGTAAAATATCAAAAGTAGGATTGCTTGGATCCAGAGTCAATGTTCTTTTTGTAGAAACACTTACTTTAACAAAATTTTCCAAGTTAAATATTAAATATTTTCTGACTAGAAAAACTAATATCAATATCTCCTTGACTGTGGACTTGAGAAATGCTTGGTGTTTTTTTTTAATATTAAAGAAATAAACATGTTTATAAAATAAGATTATGACAGCTAAGGATTATGGTTTTAGAGTGGGAAGGAATCTCAGAATCCATTCAGTCTAACCCCTTCCTTTTTACAGATGAGGAAACTGAGATCTAGAGAAATGAAATGACTACACAGAGGTAAATATGTGTCCAAGGCTGCATTTGAACCCAGGTCTTCTGACTTAAATCCGTTGTTCTTTGCCTTAAACTACACTGCTATTACAAGTTATCACATTATATAGTGTTAAATTCTCCTCCAAAACACAAAGTAAATTGACTTTAATTTTAAAATCAAGGATAGACATGTGCTGGGGCAGCTAGGTGGTGCAGTGGATAAAGCAGGAGGACCTGAGTTCAAATCTGGCCTCAGATACATGATACTTACTAGCTGTGTGACTCTGGGTAAGTCACTTAACCCTTATTGCCTTACCAAAAAAAAAAAAGAATAGACATGTGCCAAAAATCCAATTTTTATAAACTGGGTTATACTTTCACTATATCTGAGAACATTTAGTTAAATTCTGCCACTTTGTGTGGTCCTAATGCACAGAAGCTTTTGGTATAACTATCAACATTGTAACATTAAGGTTTGTAAAGCACTTTACATGCATTATCTCCTTTCATTATTTGACATGGTGGAGGAGGATGAGAATAGTGGGGTTCTGGGTGCCTTCAAAGAAGAGACAAGGGCACCAAATGTGGGGAGGATGCTTGGGGTAACCTGTACAACTTACAACTTGTTTGGGGCCAAGAGACTCAGTTCAGCCTAGTAGCTGTATTGTCTAAAAGTTGTCTTTGAGAACGGGGTGGGGCAAGCTCCAAGGAGTCAAGTACAGCTGAATGTATGCACAAAGATTGTGTAAACACAGTTAGAGGCAGCCATGCTCACCTTGGGCAAATCATTTAACCTTCCCTGGCCTCAGTGTCTTTCTCTGTAAAATGAAGTTAGGCTAGATGGTTTCTGAGGCTCTTTTCAGCTCTTGGGTACCATCTTTCCTAACTGTGTGACCTTGAGCAAGTTACTTTGCCTCTAATTAACAAGAATTTATTAAGTGCCTACTATGAGCCAGTCACTGGACTACCTGATAGGGATACAAAGAAAGGTAGAATCCTCTTAAGCTCCAAATGTAGTCCCTGCCTGTGAGGGGCTTACATTCAAATGGGGGAGATGATACGCAAATAATTAGGTGCAAACAATTATAATTACTATAATAATATAATACTATTATATAGTATTACGTGTACCATATAATTATATCATTAAGATTTAAAAAGTATGTACAATTATAATAATACAAAGATTATATTATCACATTAAATTGTCATATTATATAATATAATAACTAGTATTTAAATAGTGCTTTAAGGTTTGTAATAAAATTTTAATTATGATAATATTACATAATTCCTCTTTATAATATAACGATATGACAATTATATGTAGTCATAATTAATATAAAGATTATATTATCATTGATTATATTGTCATAATATATAATAACTAGCATTTACATAGTTCTTTAAGGTTTGCAAAGCACATTACAAATATTCTTATCTTATTCTCACAATAACTATTAGCATCCACATTTTACAGATGAGGAAGTTGAGGCAGACAGAGGTCAAGGGACTTGACCAAGGTCACATAGCTAAGTAAGTGTTTGAGGTTGGATTTGAACTCAGGTCTTCCTGACTCCAGGTCCAGGGCTCTATCTTTTGTGCCACCTTACTATCTCTACTAGTTAACATTATAATATCAAAATGTGATTGACCCCAGTACCTCTGCAGAGAGGAGATAGTCCAGAATGCCATCTTTCATGTTGTTCAAGGCTTCATCACTTGGAACAAAGATGGTATATGGTCCACCAACGCCATCCTCATCTAAGGCTTGGCCCACATTTGTTACCTGAATTTGACAAAGGAAGATTTATGGACAGTCAAGCTTGGACATGCATTTGTAAACATTCCCCAGGACTTCATGAGAGAGATACAGAAACCTACCTCCAACAGGGACCTGAATCTGCCGTATCTTGGCTGTAGCATCGCCATTATGGTTTGCTTAAGAAAAAAAAAAGACAAATGCACTGTTTTACCACTTGGGTTTTATTTAAAAAAAAATCAGTGAGGAGAAGGTACTGTGCATGAAGGTATTAGAGCTAAAAGACATCTGATTTTAGAAATATTTCAATATTGTTGAGAAGTAGCTTCCAGGGGTCATTCTATAGATGGAGTTAATTGAGTTGATGTTGACCAGCCATGGCCTTCTTGTGCAAGGCATGCTGGGTAAATTCTCAAGTGTCAGGCTAATGGAGGGGGTAACCACAAATACCATTGTGACTGGCAAGCCCTCTCCATCATGGAAAAATACAAAAAGGTCAACTTTGTTCAATAAATATTGTGAAATGTTATCTCACCATCTACACTAGAATCACCTTTGTGTTGTTCGGTCATTTTCAGTCATGCCTGACTCTTCATAGAATGGTTTGCCATTTCCTTCTCCAGCTAATTTTCCAGATAAGGAACATTGAGGTAAACAGGGTGAAGTGACTTTCCCAGGGCCACACAGCTAGTAAGTATCTGAGTCTGGATTTGAACTCAGGACTTCCTGACTCCAGGCCCATTGCACCACCTAGCTGCCCTTATACTACTATCACCTGGGAGAGTGAAACTCTGATACCAATTGTAGCATCTGAGTAACTTGGGTCTCTTGTAGGACTCCTATGGAGGCTGTGAAGGATAGTCAGCTTTGTAAGGAGATCTTTAAGGTTTGTGCATGATGATGCATGGATAGCATGAGAAGCAAACTGGAAAGAGGGCTGGTTTAAGACAGAGACCCTGAGTTCAAGTCCCAGCAAGGTCACTTACTATCCATGTAACCTTCGGCAAGTCATTGACCTCACTGGGATTCACTTTTTTCAACTATACAATGAGGGAGTTGGGGTATATAATCCCTAAGATCCCTACTAACACCAAATTTATTATCCTAGGTTTCTTGGTCTCAGTAGAGACATCTATGTGGTTCCCCAATGTCTACTGAATGAATTTAATTCAACAAGCATTGGTTAAATGCCTACTGTGTGCCAGATGCTATGTTAGGTTCTGGGGATAAGGACATAAAAACAAGACAACCCTTGCCCTCAAGGGTCTTACAGTCTATCAAGAGTCAACAGTGGCCATGCAGATGATAAGATCAAAATAAATGCAAAATGATCTCTAGGGCAAGAGGAGTGTCATGGGTACTGATAAATGAAATTTCCTAGCCTTGGGACTTCAATTTACCTTATTTCATATTTTTTAAAATTTAAGAATTTCAGAAAGAGGCTTTCAAGCCCCTCAGGCTAACCTGTATATATCCCACTCCAGCTAAAATGTACTCCCTTGTCCTCTGCATACATTCTGTGCTGTTCTGTCCTTTGCTCACTTCCAGAATGTCCTTCTTTCCTGTCTTTGCCTTTTGATATCCTACCTATTCTTCTTGGAGGAGGTCATTCAAAAACACCTCCTCCATGAAGCCTTCTCTGACTTTTCACAAGTGGAAGAAATTCCTCTGTCATTTGAATTGATAGCACTTTAAACTGTGTTTTCCCATGTACTGTATGATCTGTTCATATGTTTTATCTCCCCCGTGCTATTTGTAAGTCATTTCAGGCCATAGATCTTATCTTTGAATATTACGTACAATAGGGGCTTGAACATGTCTGTCCAATGAATGGATGGATAAATTCAATACTGAATGAAGTGAGACCCTAAAACGAGGAGCAGCCTACTAAGAGTAGATAAAGAGCCAGCTTTGAAATCAGAAGAGCTAGATGGGCAGTGTGACTTTGGGTAAGTCACTTAACTGTCCTAGTCAGTTCTCTAAGACCATAACATTGAAGAATGGTTGGCAATTTGCAGTGGTAGAAGAATAATTTCACTAGGAATTCACTACACCAACGAAATTACACATCTGGTCAATGAGAAATGATGATAAAAGAATCCCTTTCCCTCTTACTTTGTGCCTTTCAATTTAGATATTGCTCTTCAGGGCAATAAAAAAGAGGGTCATGGGATCAGAGATTTTGAGCTGGAAGAGATCTTAGAGATCACCAAGTCCAACTTTCTTATTTTAGAAGGGAAGAAACTGAGGCAGAAGTTAAGTGACTTTTACAATGTCAAGGCAGGATTTGAAGACAGGGTTCTTGACTCTAACCTCTGTTCTCTCTTCACTGTACCAGCAAAATACCTAAGTGAATATAAGTTTAAACCCTGATTTCTCACCTCTGTGCTGCCCTCAAACACGGGTGCCATCTTGTCCATGGACTTATCAATGATGTGTAAGAGTCCATTGGAGGCAATTATGTCCCCTTGCATGATCTTCCCTTTCTTTTTTCCTCCACTGAGTTTGAGCCTAAGTTGGTTGTCCTAAAGAAGTGAAAGGAATGGTTGTTAACACTATGGTGTAATGGAAAGAACATTGAATCAGGACTCAGAGAACCTGTGTTCCAGTCTCAGCTTCACTCTTCATTAACTATCTGGTCATGGATGATTGGTCATTTGAATATTATTAAGTGCTATGGAAATATAAGGTACTAATATAGCATTAGTCCTTATTTGCCTATATATTTGTGAGGAAATAGTCACATTTTGGAGGTGATTGGTAGAATGAACCCTCATGGGAATAATGACAGTTGGAAAATCTCCAGTGAATTTCCTTTAAATAATGCTGGCCAGGAGAAGTGGGGCTGGCAAAAACGGCCCTTTGTGAAGGAGTGGGCCTTAGTTTGCTTTTTTTTTAAGAGCATTCAGATAGATGGAAGGTTAAGTCAGAGGGGATAGATAAACTCCAGCAATCTAAAATAAACACAGCCTACTTCCTTTTCCTTAAAAGGATTGCTGATCTTGCTTTGTACCCATCCTACCAGGAAACAGGTTTCATGCTCAATTTCTTTCCTGTTCCAAGTTGAATGATTGCTGCCTTTGGCAAAACTCTCTCTCTCTCACTCACACACACACACACACACACACACACACACACACACACACACACACGCTCGCGCGTGCGCGCTCTCTCTCTCTCTCTCTCTCTCTCTCAAATACCCCCCTTCCCCTCCCCCCAGTAACAATCCAAGTTCTCCCTCTTGGTGGATGGTCTTTCTGAATTGTAGCAGCCCAAACAATCATCCCCCTGAGGTCCTGAGTAGTGCTAAACTTAGCTGGACTAGACCTCAGGGAACAGGTAAGAAGGCTATCCCAGGGCTCATGTCTATTTCAACCGAGAAAACTAAAAATATCTTGTATTTCTGCAGTACTCCAAGGTTTATACAAGGATTTATACGTATTCTATTATTTCATCCTCACAACAACCCTATGAAGTAGGTGCCATTATTAGCTGCCTTGTACAGATAAGAAAACTGAGGCTGATAGATTTTAAGTGACCTGCCCAGGGTCACACAGTGTGTCAAAATTAAGGAAAGGATGTTCTTTGTAACCATCCCTGTTTTTAAAAAAGATGATAAAGTGAAATGGTAGATGAGGAAAAGCTCTTTGAAGATTATTCTCCATATCCACATCCCATGCCCTTTTCTAATTTAGGGTTAGAAAGTCCCTTTCTGCTTCTGCTGATTCTTGATTGTCAGCCTTTCCTCTGCAACCACTGAAGGAGCTTCTGCTGAAGAAACCATAAAAGGCTGTGTGGGTCTGAGGTATTGTGCTTTTCCTCAGTCCCACAAAGATCCTCTGGGTCTCCCATGCAAATGAATATGTGGGAGAAGACAGGCATAAAAAAAGTTATGTGAGTCCACTGGGAAGCCAGGACCCTGCACCTCAATTCCTTTTCTTAAACGTACTTCATTTTACCACAGAAAAGGCTGCCAAAAAACCTCTCAGGCTTTGCTGCCTTCAAATATTTGTCCTGTGAGTAAAAATAAGAGACTTTAAATGAGTTAAAATCCAAGACTCAAAAATACGAATGATAAACCTTAGGTTTTC
Source organism: Vombatus ursinus (assembly GCF_900497805.2). Classification (NCBI taxonomy): domain Eukaryota; kingdom Metazoa; phylum Chordata; class Mammalia; order Diprotodontia; family Vombatidae; genus Vombatus; species Vombatus ursinus. The sequence continues at coordinate 275,302 of NW_020951112.1, forward strand.
TTACCTTGTCTCCACTGAGTATTTCCCCTGACTTCCCAGTCAAGGTATAAAAAGTGTCTGTGGTGTTCAGCCCCTCCATGTCTATCTGGCCAGCGATGATGTGGAGTTTCACAAAGTACTGGGCGTTCTTTTTATCCATCAAAAGCTCCTTGACCTAAGAAAAGTAGAGAGTAGTTTCCCATCTGCTTTGTTGCCAAACAGAGCCTTCACATTGCAGCTGGGCAGAGCCGAGGGGTTCCCATCGATGTTTGCGTTTGTACAATTCATCCAGTCAATGATCATTTATTAAACACCATGTACGTGTCAGGCTTTTTGCTGGGAGCTGGGGTGGGGGGACGAGAGGGAGATGAAGATAAAAACAAAAGTCCTTGTCCTTAAGGAACCTTTGTGGTTCTGTGGAGGGAGGACTGGCTTTGGAGTCTGAAGGTCTGGGTTCAAATTCTGCTAATGATATTGACTACCAGTGTGATCTTGGGCAAGTCACTTAACCTCTGGGCTCAGTTTCCTCAACATTAAAAGGGGGTTGGACTAGAGGACCTCTGAGGTCGCTTCCTGATCTAGATCTATGATTATCTAGATCCCAAGTACAGACCATTACTCTAAGCCATTGGCACACAGGGGCTAGAGAGCCTAACTCAAGTCAAGAAGATCTGGTTTCCAGTCTTAATTCTGAAGCACAGAAATGGCTGCCGACTAAGTTTTGTGACTAGTTTTGTGCCCCTGGGCGAGTCATCGGTCTCCAGAGAACAAATGAGACAGTGTTCATAAAGAACTTTGCACACTCAGCAGGGTTTGTTTTCTTCCTTTTCCCCCAGTAGGAACGCAGACATTTTGTTTTATGAATTCAAATCCCAGATCTCCCAATTTATATTACTGCTTTATTCCTGGGGGCCATCTCCTCACCAGTTGCCTGGCCACTTGGCCCAGAGACCATTCCCTGGAATTTTCACCTCTGGAGCACCCATCCTGGGACCTTGCTGTCTTGATTGGGGAACGTCTCATGGCCCACTCTACCAGGCGTTTACATTGTCCTTCTCTCTCATCCCCCCTGCTTTCCTTCCCTGAATCTGTAATCAAATCAATACTGCCACTGTTTCCTGAAAAGGTCCGCCATTCTGCTCCATTCATTGTTCCTCTAAACTCTCAAACCTCAATGTCCTTCCTTAGCCATCATTCCACAAAAGCTTTGTCTCCACCATCAGAACGTAAGCTCCTTGAGGGCAAGGACAGTTCATAATTTTATATTTGCATCTTTGCACACAGTGCTTGGCAAGGAGAACATGCTAAATAAATGCTTTTTTGTTCATTCCTACCTGTTCAACCTTGGACAAGTCCATATTGCTGGGTATTAGCTCTCTCATCAGTATAATGAAAGAGTTGGACCGGTGAGCCCTCAGCTCTCTTTCAGCTTGACCTCTACAATTCTATGGTTTTACATTCATCTCATAAATCACCTACGCTTAGAACTTAATTAAGGTCTCACCAATCATCGCCCAAATCCCCATTACCAAAATGAATGTCTGTAGCATGAGAAATGGTCTTGGGGTCTGGAATAAGGAGTGGTTTTTTTTTTTTACCACTACCAGAACCAGCATGAGTAGTACCATCACCCCCACCCTCACCACCATTGCTACTATGACCACATCACCCATATTGCCCCCGTTGCTACTATGATCGCCATCACCAATATTGCCACCATTGTCACCAACGATGTCTGCTGCTGAGCACTTTAGCAGATAGATGCAGTAATCTTTGGTGACCTGAACTTTCCCCTCTCACACATCCCATGTATATTTACCCCCACAGCTACTTACATTTGTTCCTTTTAACCCCTTGTTTGTTGGTACTAGCACAGTGAATGGTCCCAGGTTGCTGAGAGGCCAGGCATAGGCTTTGTCTTGGGAGAGAAAAACAGGACAAGACAAAACACATTATGCAAACATGATGGTGCAGTACATATCAGTGAATGACTTTTCCTTGAGGCTGGGTGGTTTCAGTCTTTGGAATGATGGGTCTCTGTGTTCTCTGGGCCCCATGGCTGGAATGCTGAGTCTACCTGTATACCTCTGTGCTGGTTTTTCATTTGCTAATCATCTTTGAGCCCCAGGTGCAGCTTCAAAGGCATCCTTAGCTCCAGCAATATGACAAGGGCATGTTGGAACTTTCGGATATTCTCTCATCCCAGTATACCAAGCTATCTCATGGGAGGAGGCAGTGTAGTTTATACTGCTTGGCACATAGTAGGTGCTTAACAAATGCTTGTTGACTGATTGGCACAGTGAGAAGGGTACAGAATTTGGATCCAGGTGGGCTGGGTCTGAATCTTGGTTATCACTTACTCTTTGAGCCATCTTGGGTAAGTTATCTCCCTCATGTGAACCTCAGTTTCCGCATTTGTAAAATGAGATTAGACTAGATGACTGGTGCTTGGCACTTAGTGGCACTTAATAAATGTTTGTAGAAGTGACCATGAAGTTCCTTTTACTCTAGTTTTAATCCACTGGTACATGGAATGAGATCACTATCATTGATTTTTCTGCACTGGAAGCCTTATTACCGGTCATAGGATCATAGATTTGGAGCTAAAGGGAGCTTGGAGATCATCAAATCCATCCCCTTTCATTTTATAGCTGAGGAAATTGAGGCAGACACAGATTAAGTGATTTGTCCAGGGTCACACAACTAGTAGGTAACTCTGACTGAATTTGAACTCAGATCTTCCTGACAAGTTGCTTTGTCTCTCTAGGTCTTAGTTTCCTCACCTGTAAAATAAAGGCATTGAACTCGATGGCCCCTATGACACCCGGTCCTTGTCCAGAGGAATTTTGTGAGGTTCAGGATAACAAAGATCTTGAAAGTGTCCTTGTCTGTCCGCATTGAATAACTTAGTGCACCCCTGATTGAAGTGGAGCCCAACGTACACCAATGTTTATAGCCCTAAAGACACCTAGTAAATATCAATCAGCCAAAGAAGAGCAAGTCTGCTTAGTTGCTGGTTTCACTGGCTTCTTGACCTGCCTTATTCTTAAGAAAACATTTTGGTGAGTTGGCAAATTTGAGGTGTTGTTGTATTTACAGTTGGCAGGTGCATTGGATTTCAAAGTTTGTAAAGCATCTGACAACCATCATGCCCAATCCTCCCAATAATCTTGTGGAAAAGACACTACAGACGTTATTATCTTTGTTTTATAGTTGAGGAAACGGAGACTCAGAGACTAGAAGTGATGTGCCCAAGGTCACCCTTAGTATCAGAAAGGGGATTTGAACCAAGCTTTCTGAACCCAGTTCTAGTAGTCTTTATGCCATGGTGCCCCCTTGACACCCAGTAATAGGATCCTATATTAAGGAAGGTTCCGTATAAACCTTGCTGCTCTCAGACTGCAGGGACATACCTGCCCACCCTTGTCTACCTCCACAGAGGCAGATATGTCAGACTGAGGCAGAGGGTGTGCACGTGACCTCTGTCCTACACTGAGAACTGATGGTCCCCAGTTACACTGCCAGCATTGGGAACCTACTCATTGAAGCCAAGCCTAGGATACTGTACAGGTTTCTTCCCTAGAATGTCTTCATTTCCTGTTCATTCTCAGATGGCCTGACCCCTCCCTCAGACACTCACCGTTTGCTTAGAACCTGCTCCTTCTTCATTCCCTCCCAAGGGCACAGGGCTCACAGCCATCTCTCCATTGAGCAGGTGATTCTTTAGCCATGATCCCCAATTTCTGCCATTTTTCTTCCTCCTTCTATCCCAACCTGCTTGAACCAAGGCTATAGCCTGACCTTGTGGCTAGTCAGGGTCTGGTGCAAATCAGTGGGTTGACCTCTCTGTAGGAATCTGCATACTTAACTGCATACCCAGGAGTGAAATGAACGAAGTCAGTTTTCCTTGCCACTGTCCTCTGGGTTCCGTGTTGAGGTTTTGCAGCCGTTCCATAATGTTGCCATAGCACATGGATCCATCCCCCACATAGCCTTTCTGGCAAGTACACCTGTGCAGAAGGGGAAGACGGGAGAGAATGACCGAATCTCAGAGGCAGGAGGGACCACAGAGGTCATCTGGCCCAATCCACAACTGACCAGGCATCTCCTCTATGCCATCTCTGACCAGTGGCCGGCCATCCGACTTCTCCCTGCAGATCTCCAGTGAAGGGAAACCAGCTACTTAGTTCCAGGGCAGCCCGTTCCACTTTGGACACCTCTGATCATTAGGACTTTTTTCTTTTCTGATGTGGAATTGAAATCTGCCTCTGGACCTTCTGCTGGGTTCTGCCCTCTGGGGCCAGGTACAATAAGCCTAATCTCTTTGCCATATGATTGTCGTTCAAATGCCTGAGGATAGCTAGCACGTCCCCCAGTCTTCTCCTCTTTAGACTAAGAAGTCCCAATTCCTTTAATTGATCTTTTCAAGGCATATTTTCCAGGGCCATGAAAAGGCAGTGTGGAGTAGTCACAAGACTAGGGGGCTTGGAGGCAGGAAGACCTGTGTTCCAGTCCCACTTCAGCTGCTTATTACCTCTGGAACCTTGGCAAGTCACCTCCCCCTCTCTGGAACCCAGTTTCCTCTCCTGCAAAATGAGGGGTTTGGACTAGATGCCTCCAAGGTCCCTTCCAGCTTGATATCTATGATTCTATGCTCTTTCTGGGCAGATAGGTGGTGCCATAATGCACAGAGTGCCAGGCATGGAGTCAGGAAGATTCATCTTTTTGAGTTCAAATCCAGTCTCAGACACTTACTACCTCTGTGAACTTAAGCAAATCACTTAATTCTGTTTACCTCAGTTTCCTTAACTGTAAAATGAGTTGGAGAAGGAAATGGCAAGCTACTCCAGTATCTTCGCCAAGAAAACGCCAAATGGGGTCATAAAGAGATTGAAACAACTGAAAATGACAACAATGATCTTTCTGGGCCTCAGTTTCCACCTCTGTAAAATGAAGGGGTTGGACTAGATGCCTCTGAGTTCCCTGCCAGTTCTAAATCTATGATCATACATCATGAGTCTAAAATCATCAGCCCCATTGCATGATATACAGTAGGCACTTAATAAATGTTTATTGATCAGTCAGATCAAAGAATGGCTTTTGTCTCATCAATCCTCAGTAAAGGTGGTAAAAATTCAGCCTTTAGAAGGAGAAAGGAGGAAAGATCAGGATGAAAGACTCCCAAGCTAGCTGTATAACTTTAAAGATAGCAGCACTCATCCATATGCTTTTTCTCCCTCTTAGAATATAAGCTCCCTGAGGGCAGGGGCGGTTTTGCTTTTATATTTGACTAATGATTCGCATACTGTTTAATAAATGCTTTTTTCCTTTTTTTTTTCCCCATTCATTCAGATTAGGTCCCATAGAAGAAATCTTCTGGGCTGAGGTTATAGAATTCCACACGCTCTCAGAACAACCTGGTACAACCCTCTACCTGAACAATAATTTGTCTTTCTAGGAATTGGGAATTCTTGTACCTGGGGCACATTCATTTGGGGAGGGTGGTAGGGAGCAGCACAGAAGGCAACATACCTGGATTGGGAGGAAGGTAGCCCTTCCCCAAGAGGGGCTGGCCTATGCCTCCCCTTCCCCCAAACCTGACCTTTGCTACCCCAAGCCAGCATGCCTCATTTGGTAGAGATGAAGCCTTTGGAAGAGAGCTTTGTGGGACCTATACCATCTGCCTTCTCACCCTTAAGGATCCTTCTTCGCTTATGGTCCCCTCCCTTCCACTGTCCCCTCCCTCCCATTGGCGATTTCTTCCCAGAATCTCCATTTTGAGGAAGGGTCCAGGTTAGACCTCCTTCAGTCCTGGCCTCCAGACTCCTTTACCACTATGGCCCTACACTAGTACTTTCTCCTTTCCCCTCAATTAGAATATGAGCTCCTCGGGGGCAGGGACTGTTTATGCTTGTATTTTCATTCCTACCACTTAGCGCAGTTCCAGAAACACAGGGCGCCCTTCATAGATGTCTGTTGACTTCAGAAAGAAGCAGAGAAAGGGGAGGGTCATATTGGTAGGGAAAGGCAGGTACCATAGTAAGGGGTTCTTGAGCTGGGCAAAAACACTGGTGCTCAAGATTCTTAGCACAGGCTAGTGGAGGAGCATGAGGTAGAGAGGAGGTGAGCCAGAGAAAACAGCCCCCTTTCCACTCTATGTGAGCGCCCTGGGAAAAATCACCCACTGCCCAGCTCTTGTTACGGCTTTGCTTTCTAGGGCAAAGGAGAAAGAGATCCTCTGTTTCAAAAATGTTACTTTCCTTGTGCTATCTAATAACGGCAAATGATTTAGGAAGATTTTCTCATCTCTAAAATAAGTGGGTGAACCTAGAAAATCTGTCCTAATATTCTTGTGTTCTCTGACTCTAAAGGAACCAAGAAACTGAGTGCCATTCCATGGGATTTTTCTTTTCCTTCCATGGGAAGTAGGTCACAGCATCAACCAATTTCTGGAGAACATAATTTTAAATGTTTTCTTGAGAGGTTTTTTCTTAGTGTCCCCACTGGCCAGGATCATGAGGCAATTAGAGGAGTCTCTGACATCAGAGGACCTGAATTCAAATGCCCCATTGCCTACTTACTACCTGTGTGAATTTGAACAAAGTCATCTCAGTTTCTCCATATGTAAAGTGAGGGGGGTTGGACTAGAGAGCTTCAGAGGTCCCTTTCAGCACTACATTGACTATCTTATAATACCCGTGTCACGCTCCCTTCTCCCCAAAAGAATGACTATCCAGGGGTTGGGAACCTGCGGCCTTGAAGCCACGTGCGGCCTTCTAGGTCCTCAAACGAGGCCCTTTGACTGAATCAAAACAATTCGTTCTGTGAAGTTTGGATTCAGTCAAAGGGCCACACTTGAGGCTGCAGGTTCCTCGCTCCTGACACAGGGGATGCTTGTTTGGATATAGACTGACCTAGATGACCTCCGAGATCCTGTCCAACTCTGAGAATCTGTGAAAAGACCCTTTGTAATGATTGATCATGTCTACTGATGTTTGTGGTACTCGTTGAGATGATGCCAGCAATATGAACCTGAGAAGCATAGAATTCTCACTTTGGATGGAGACTTGGAGGTTGCTCAGGGCCTCGAGCTTAGAGGTGCTGGATAAAGCACTGGACTTGGAGTCAGAAGACCTCAATCAACCAGAAAGCGTGTATTAAGTGCCTACTGTATGCTAGGTGCTGTGGATACAAACTGTTGTTGTGGTTGTTCAGTTATTTTCAGTCGTGACCCCATTTGGGGTTTTCTTGGCAAAGACACTGGAGTGGTTTGCTATGGTCCTTGTTTAACTCATTTTACAGAAATGTAAACTGAGGCAAACAGGGTTCATTGACTCACCCAGGGTCACCCAGTTAGTGTCTGAGGCCAGATGAGTCTCCTTGACTCCAGGCCTAGTGCTCTGTGCACTATGGAGCCACCTAGCTGCTCTAGGGATAGAAACAGAAAGAATAAAACTCACTCTTTGCAAAGGACTTGTTTGAATTATTCTACTAACACTTAATAGTTATGTGACTATGGGCAAACAAGGCCTCAGTGAGCCTCAATTTCTTCATCTATAAAATGGGGATGATAATGCCATCTAAGTTTGTTATGAAAGTCATCATTATTTTTATTTGAGGGGGTAGTCCAAAAGTGACTCCCTGTTCTCCAAATCTCTCTCTCATCAGTTTTGCCTTTAGCAAAGTTATAAAGAAGGTGATATTTATCTTTGAAGCTCCTATTCTTTCTAGTTGGGGCTTTTTATTTTTCCCAGTGGCTTTTACTCTCCCTATTAAAAATCTGTTCTCCAGAAAGGATTTCAAGCTTATTAGCTCTAAGGAGTTAATGACTGAAGCCTCTTACAATTGTTTACATTTATACAGACATCAAAGCCTTAATTAAAAGAATGAAGCTTTAATGATAGAATCTTGGACATCATGCAGCAAGTTGGGGAGACATGCTAGAAAGCAGGACTCTTTAATGGTGCATTGGAATTATGTACCACATAAGTGGCCCTTCACCTCCCCTACTTAAAAAAAAAAAGTATCATTTTTATTGCATTGGCATGGCCTAACCATGAGCAATGAACATTTCTCCAATTATTTAGGTCTGACTTTTTCTGTGAAGCATTACTCTATCTACTTGTAAAGCTGTCTTAGTTACCCCAGCTAATCATGGTGCTGACAATTTCCCTTTGAATCTTGCCCTTGCTTCCCTATTAAAGTCTCGCCTTTGGTTTAAACAACATTTCCAGAAAGCTTTTGTTAAAATTCAAACATGTTACTGAGAGGGAAAATGTTTTAACCTATGTGTCATCACCTGCTAACACCCACTCTTCCATGAGCACGTACAACATGATCCATTTAGCTGACAGTAGATATATTTTGATGGTAGGGGATGGGGAAAAGGAAAGGCTAGAAGGCTGTCCAAGATGAGCAACCCTGGGGGGGAGTTCTGGAAACTTGCACAAATCATGAGAGTGCCGGGTAAGTAAATATCAAGCAAAGGCAGAGAGGAGTATGTCAAGAAACCAATGAGGGGTATGAAGGCAAGCTCCGACTTCTTCATCCTTCCCCCTGCTTGTCCTGATCACTAGACCATCACGTAGAGCTTCCTCTACCAACAGTGCTTGGATTTGATTTTATTTTTTTTGCACACAGAAAGCTTTTGCATTCATGCTCAATTTCCAGGAAGTCCAACTGATGTTTATATACTCTCCCTGGTCTTGTTTTGTACTGCAGACGTCCAATATTTCACTAATAAGGAAACAACTATATACATTATAGAGCCCAGGCCTGTAATCTTGCCTTACATACATTTCCTCGGCAGCAGCTGTTTCCTCCCTTTACCATTCCGCTTAACCCGACGTGGGCAGCACGAGCCAATGTTCCAGAGTGTCTTAGTACTCAGGGTGAATGATGCCACTGTTGACTGTCTGGCTCGTTAATTCACTTAATCCACAGATTTACTAGGTAAAAAGGCACCGGGGGGGAGGGCAGTATGATAACTAGAAAGGTGAGGAGCTATGAGATTAGGATACATGAGGATTTGCTGAAAGAATCAGGGGTCAAAGAATTATAATTGTAAAGAATTTCAGTAGCAATCTCTTCATTTTACAAATGAGGAAACTGAGGCTCTGGCAAGAGAATGACTTACTACATCATTGGTTTATAGATTTAGAGCTAAAAGGGACCTTAGAAGTCATCTATTCCAATTCCTTTATTTTACAGATGAGGAAACTGAGGCTCCCATAGGTTAAGTGATTTGGCTATAACCCTACAGCTGGTGTTAGAGGGGATAGAGAGCTAGATGTGGAATCAGGAAGACCTGAATTCAAATCCAGCCTCAGGCACTAACTAGCTTGTGACCCTGGGCAAGTCACTTAACTTGTGTCTGCCTCAGTTTCCACATCTATAAAATGGAAAGAATAATAGCACCTACCTCCCTAGGTTGTTATGAAGATTAAATGAGATAATAATTATAAAACATTGAGCACAGTGCCTGGCACATAGTAAGGCTATATCAATTTTAGCTATTATTGTCATTATTATTATCATAAGATCATAGATTTACAGCTGGAAGAGACTGTAGAGGTCTAATTGGACCCCTTCATTTTACAGAGGGAGAAACTAAGATGCAAGAACCCTAAGTGACTCATCAAAAGTCACATAGGTGGTTATGTATCAGGATTTCAACCTAGGCCGACTGACTCCAGAACTAGCAGAATGGCCAAAGCATTTATTAAGCACCTACTATGTGCTAGGTGCTGGGGAGGCAAAGAAAAACACATAGTGTGACCTAGTGGAGCGCAAGGGTTGGAGGTCAGATTCCATCCCTGACTCTTCCTGGGCTGTGTGACCTAGGACAGATCGGTTTACAGCTCTGAACCTAAGGATTCTTTTTCTTTTCTTTTTTTTTAGATGTAAGATGGAGCTCATAACACCTGTATTATCTGCCTCAGAGGTTTGTTGTGAGGCTCAGGGGAGATCATGGGAACTTTTAAAACACTAGAAATGCCAGTTATCATCAGGCTGGAAAGCAGAGAAGGCTGCAGTGAGGGAAAGGGGAGGCTGGGATGTGGGAATTCTCTTCAAGGGTTTGAGTGACTTTCATGAGCAAAGGCATCAGACTTGTTTTCATTGGTCCTGGGAGGTGGGGGGAGGAGTAGAAGCTTCCTGATCCCTCCAGTTTTTCCAATTGTAACATGCACATTTATTTGTTTGCATGTTGACTTCCTCCCTCCCTCATTAGGATAGAAGCTCTTTGAAGGAACTCTTTTTTTTTTTTTTTTGCATCCTCAATGTCTAGACATAGTGCCCTGAAATGGGACATAAATATAACAAGTGTTTAATAAGTGTTTGTTGGATTAAATTGAATTCAGCTTGGTAGGGAGCAGGAAAGCCCAGTGGAGGGAGGCAGATTTGGGCTTGATTCAAGGAGAAACTTCCTGCCTGAGATAGCTCTCCAGAAGAGGGTGGGCTCCCGGGGTGGGGGGGTCTTAACTGGAGGTCTGTCTGCAATGACAGCACTTCTCCAGTGCATGTTAGAATGGATTCTGGGTCAGGGAGGGGCTGCGTGGTGTGGACTCTGAGGGCCTTTTAAATGAGGTGTGTACACAGACTGAGAGATGGACAGACACACCAAGAGAGGTGGGTAGATAGACAGACAGACAGACACACACACATACACACACACACACACACACACACACACACACACACACAAAAGAAATGGAAAGATACACAGACATAGACCAAGAAACACATACATGGAGAGATAGAGATACAGGCCTACATAGAGACAGATACACACACAGACAGAGAGATATACATACACACAGACACATATATATGAGAGACACACACACACAGACCAAGAGAGACAGAAACATATACAGAGAGACAGACTTACATACACAGACACACACACACACCAAAATAGACAGACACACAGACCAAGACAGACAGAGACGAGAGACACCCACAGTATAATGGGTAGAGGGCTATATTGCAACTCAGAAAGATCTGAGTTCAAATCCTGATTCAGACCTTGGACAAGTCACTTAATTTCTTTGGGCCTCAGTTTCCTCAGCTGTAAATATAATCTATCATGATAAAATGATGGAAGAGGTAGGGTTTCTGACTCCAAGCAGTTTCTATTCTAATGCTAATGACTTTTATTCCATGCCTATGAGGTAGAACTGTGGCATGGGCGGAGAGTGAGTGCTGAGGCCATAGGGCCCGAGGTTAAGTCCTGTCCCTGACTCCCTGCCTGTGTGACCAAAGTGGGGGAGGGGGGGAGTTGATCGAACCTGTCAGTGACCCAAGCAGTTCTCCAAGACTGTTGCAAAGGAAGTGCTGGTTTTTTTCATTAGCAGTGGGGAAATGCCTTACCTGGGAGTTTCCTATACCCATGAATCAGAGCTACTCTGTGTGTCCCAGAGTTATCATGATCTGCCTTCTGGGGAAAGATGAAGCTGGTCAGCATTAGGGAGACTTACTCTGTTTGGCCGGGTGCCCTCATGGTGCAGTTGGCATTTTTGTGACACGGATTGCTGGATTCACAGAGGTCCGTCATACTGCAGCCCAGGCCTGGGACAAAATTCTGGTAATGTTCTTTACACTCACAGTGGGACTTGGATAGAAAAATGGAGGGAGAAAAAAAAAGAATCCAGTGAAATATTTGAAATTGAGGAATGTTTTTCTTCCACAATGATCACACCAAGGTTTATATAGTTCCTAGCTATCTCTAAGTCTCTAGCTACCTTCAGAACTCAATTTAAATACCCTCAGTTTATAATGACTCTTTCTTGATCTTACAACAACAACAACAACAATATTAATAATAATAACTAGCGTTTGAACAACACCTACTGTGTGCCAGGCTCTGCTCTAAGCACCTTACAAATATTATCTCAATTGCTAGTATCCTCACAAAATTACCTTTTATTTATTTTGCGTGTACCTACTGTTTCACCCTGTAGAATGTAAGCTTCCTGAGGGTAGCAACTGTTTTCTTCCTTCTTTCCTTCCTTCCTTCCTTTCCATAAATCCTAGGTGCCAAAGCTCCCATTTTTAAAAACTATTTTTCAGTGTTTAGTGTTGTAGTTTCTGACTTTGCTTAGCCTGGTCTCTACATCTGACTGGCATGTGAAAGAACAATGGCTCAGGATTCAGAGAACCCGAGTTCAAATTTCTCTGATGCTAACTGCCTTTGTTACCTTGGACCCCATGATTCTACAATGCCACTTACTACCTATGTCACCTTGGACAAGTCACCAAACCTCTCTGTGCCTCAGCATCGTCTTTTGTAAAATGAGGGGTTTGCCTCTGGGGCCCCTCAGACAAGTTATTGGACTTCCCTGGATCTCACTCACCTCATTCATAAGAGGGAGGAAGTAGGCTATAGGTCCCTCTGGTTCTCTATCTCTGATCATGAAACATCTCAGGCTTCATGCCACTTGCTTGTAAACTTTTGAGTCCATCCAGCTAAGCAGAGAGTGAGGCTCATAAACAAAATTAGCTCTAAATTTATGATCCTATGAATAGCTAAGGCCAGCTCCTTCTCTAAAATGAGGCAATTGGCCTAGCTGGTATCTGAGGTCCTTTCCAGTTCTGACATTCTATGATTCTATAAATAGGAATTTTTCTTATTTCCATAATTTTGCCATTTGGGGCCAGCCCATCCAAAGAAGCATCCCTTCCACGTTACCATCTGCTTACCTGTCCAGGGCCATCATATTGACACACTGTGGATTGAGTGGGGCAGCCTCCAAAGTCTTCTTGACAAGGGTCTACAGGCACACACACTTGGCCATCCCCTTTGTAACCATCTCGGCAAGTACATCGATGTCGATTTGGCCCCAGATAAGTACAATGGGCATTCCTGTCACAGACCTTTTGCGAACATGGGTCGATAGCTTGAGAGATAAGGACAAAACAAAGGATGGATGGGTGAGGTCTGGCTATGAGCCAAGGAATTTGAATTATGAGGACTGGTGGATGAACATTAGTAGGCCCAGGAGACAGGTCTCTTGGTGAATAGTTTTTCCAGGAAAGCTGAGTAAGGCCACTGAAAAATACTTTTCTGGCCTCTTTCACAAATTGTCATATATCCATCAACTCAGCAGGACCCATTAGGGTTACTTACGCTCACAGTGCCGGCCATCTCCTTTGTAATTGGGAATGCATTTGCATTCCAATATGGACTCATCTATGCTGGAAGTGGAACATCTGGAATTTTCTGGGCATAACAAAGCATCACACTCTGGGATTGCTAAAATAAATAAATAAAGACAGATGGGTCAAGGACTGCTTTAGGATAAGGGATTTAGAAAGTGACCCCAGATCTCACCTAGTATGCTGTTTGTCCTTCATTCTCAAAGGGGACCATGACATCAGGGAGGTGATGCCATAATATGCAAATGAATTGGATTTAAGTGAGAAAGGGCTGTGCAAAGTCATCAGCCTCACTCTCTCCTCCAGAGTCATCTGGGTCTAGTGGCCAGATTGGGAAGACTGGAGATAGCCCAGGATGCAGAGGGGTACCTTAGCCTTTTCAAGCTGAGGTCTTTAACAGATCTCAGTTTGACTGAGGCAACACCCATTCAGTGGTTAAGCCTTCTTACAAATAAGGCAAAGAATGGCCTCTTTAAAAAAAAATAGATCTGGGAGGGGAAGACTCTCAGGGTTTCTGGTGAAAACAGAAACAATTCTAAGCCAATCAGGGTGAAGAATTCCCACCATAAAGTACATGATGAGATTGATTTGGCTACTTCTATCCTCTCTCTGATACTTAGCAAGGGGTATAACAGAAAGGTCTTGGAATTGAGTCAGAGGACCTGGGTTCAAATCCTAACAATGATTGTGTGACTTTAGCTAAATCATTTAACCTCAGGTTCTTCAAACGTAAAATGAAAAGGTTGGATGAAATAGCCTTTAAAGTCCCCACCAGCTCTAGCTGTATGATCCTATGGGATTCTGTTTCTCGATAAGACATTTAATCTTTATATTCCTCAGGCAACTCTTTAGGACTAAAGATAAAGGGCTGGAAGGTACCTCAGAGGTCATTGGGTCCAACTCATCATTTTACAGATGAGGAAATGGAGGCACAGGGAGGTCAAGGGGAACCCCTTGAATCTGAGTCAGAAGACAAGGGTTTGAATCCTATCTCTGCCACTTATTGTGTGGCCATGGACAAATCATTTCCCTTTGGTTTCCTCTTCTAAAAAATGGGAATGATACTGGTACTACTGTACCTAGCACACAGAGTTGTTGCAAGGAAAAATAGTTAGTAAATTACATAACCCTCCTGAAATGTGAGTGATTACTATGGGAAAACTGAAGTCTATAAAAGTAAAATGACTTATCCAAGGGCATACATCTAGTGACACATATAGGGTGAATCACCTTGCCTTTAATAATAATGATAGCTAACATTTATATAGCACTTACTATGTGCTAGGCAGTGTGCTAAGCACTTTCCAAATATCTCATTTGATCTTTACCACAACCTTGTGAGGTAGGGTACTATTATAATCTTCATTTTATAAATGAGGAAACTGAGGCAAACCAAGGTTAAGTGACTTGCCTAGGGTGATATGGCTAGTAGGTGTATGAAGCTAGATTTGTCCTCAGATCTTCCTGACTCCAGCCCCAGGGCTTTTTCCATTCCCCTCACCTCCCCATCTCCTGGCTGCCTCTGGGCTAGATGACCTTCCAGGTTCTTTCCAGTTTTATTTATTTATTTTTTAAATTAATTTATTTTGATTTATCAACCATCACTTCCATAAGCTTTTGAATTTTAAATTTTTCTTCCCCCCTCTCTCCACCTCCCTCCCCAAGATGGGATGGCGTGTGATCTGATATAGGCTATCCAATATACATTCCTATTAAACATATTTTCATATTAGTGATGTTGTAAGGAAGAATTAGAACCAATAGGAGGAACCACCAGAAAGAGGAAACAAAACACAACAGAAGAAAAAAATAGCAAATAGGATGCTCTGATCTGCATTCAAACTCCATAGTTCTTTTTCTGGATGTGGATAGCATTTTCCATCATGAGGCCTTTGGAGATGTCTTAGATCCTTGTATTGCTGAGAAGGGCTAAATCTATCAATATTAGTCATCGCACAATGTGGCTATTACTGTGTACAATGATCTCCTGGTTCTGCTCTTCCTAGTTTTAGGTCCTATGATCTATGATCCCTTTCTTTCTTAGCTGCCTGTAAAGGGGAAGCAAGTCTCTGTCCCAGTGGCAAGCCCTGCACCTTTTTGCTCCCTTCCCAGGCTTCCTAATCTGACAGTTTGTAAGCTCCATGAGGGCAGGAATCATGCCTGATCCTTGTGGGCAGCCCCCATTGTCCCCAGCCCCCATTGTTGGCAGCCCCCATTGCCCCCAGCCCCTGGCTGCACTGGAGGCCATGTCCACACTTACGCTCATCACAGTTGGGGCCCGAATAGGCAGAGTAGCATAAGCAGGCTCCATCCCCATCCAGTCCACTATTGCAAATGCCATGGACACAGCTGCACACTGGAGAGAGAAGCAAACACACCATGCATCTATGGCACCTCTCTACTTACATGCATCTTTCCTCTCAACAGACAATCTTGTGAGGTGAGTACATACCTAATTTGAGTTTCTTTCCTAAATTCCAGTCCCTAGCTCTATCACCAGCTATTTGGTTGGACCACTCAATTTAGATGTCCCATTGACACTATGGTTTGTATTGGAAGGGGCCTCAGAGGCAAAGCCCTCATTTTACAAATGAGGAAAATAAGGCACAGAAAGGTTCAGTGACTTGTCCAAGGTGACATAGGTAGTAAGTGGCATAGTAGAGATCATAGGGTCCAAGGGTTAAAGCTAGAAGGGACCTCAGAGAGATTCTAGTGTATCCCTATCTTACAGATAAGGAAACTGAGACAAACAGGGTTAAGTGACTTTCCCAGAGTCACATAGCTAGTAAATGTCTGAGGCAGAATTTGAACTCAGGTCTTCTTCACTCCAGGGCTGGGACTCTATCCACTGTGCCACCTAGCTGCTCAAATATCGTGGGTATTGCTCCCTTTTGGGGTAGAGATATAGATGCAGCCTGTACAATGCATTAGATAGAGGGCTGAACTTTGGGTCAGGAAGACCCAAGTTCAAATCTTGCTGCAGACATCTATTTGTAAGGGGCTTGGTTTGCTTCTTGACTCATCCTTTTAAAGGATATTTATTATAAAATAAATATCCCCTTATTATCAAACAAAATAAATAGCTAACATTTATGTAATGTCTTAAAGTTGGCAAAGTTCGTTGTAGACATTCTTTCATTTGACTGGGCAAACCTGAAGTGCAGTTGGGTCCAAACAGGTTGTCTTCCGCGCAGGTTTCACAAGCTGTTCCACCAAATCCTTCCTGCAGGACAGAACAGAACACATGCCATGAGACTAAACAGTACCCACAATGCACTTGGAATGCTCTCTTACTACACTCTGTCTTCTCATTGATGAGATAGGATAAAGGTATGAGAAAACACAACATTCTCTGACCTCGGTACATTTGTATACCTTGACCCCAGTATCTTCCATTAATGCTATCCTCACCTCTGCGTGCTGAAATCCTTTTCTTCCTTCAGGTCCCATTCAGGCATCCCCTCTACCATGAAGCCTTCACTAATATGCCCCATCCTAACTGAAAGTTTCACTCTCCCACCTCAAATTTTCTTTTGATTGGTTTCTCTTTTGCCCCATCACGTTCTATCTTATATTATACATATTCGTGCCCTATACAGAGACAATATGGTGGCATAGATAGATGACTGGACTGGAATCAAGCAAGACCTGGGTGAAGTCCCATCTCTGATGAACTTAGGCTATGTAACCTTGGCAAGTCATTCAACGTCTTGGTGCTCTAGACACTTGGCTAAGAGTCTAAGCAGCAGAGAAGGTGCCAACCTGTACTGGTGGAGGGAATTTCTCACTAGGGAGTTTCCTATACCAATGAAATCACAGATCTAGTCTCCATCCTCTATATGTCATCTAGGACCACAGCTTTAAAGCTAGAAAGTACCTCAGAAGCTACATGGCTCAAACTCCTCATTTTATTGATGAGGAAACTGAAACCCGGAATGCTAAAGTGTCTTGTCCAAGGTTGCACAGCTAACCAGTGACAGTGAAGGATTCAAACCCAAATCCATCCATTGTAAAGCCAGCGCTTTTCCCATTGAGCACCACTACCCCCCTCTCTTCATCTTCTGCTCTGCCTGTGTGGACCTGGTTTATATGATTAGAATCATAGGCTTATCAATGCAAACCTGGAAAGGACTTTTGTGACCAATGAAGTCCAACCTCTTTCATTTTGTAAATGAGGAGTCTGAGGTCTATAGAGGTCAAGTGACTTTCCCAAGGTCATAGAACTAGTAAGAGTCTGAGGCTGGAGTCATAGAATCATAGATTTAAAGCTGGAAAGACTATCAAGTCCTTATTTTACTCTAACTTTATAGATGTGGAACTAGGGACCACAGAGATGAGGTGATTTACCTAGGGTCACATAGTTTGCAAATTGTTGAGATGGGATTTGAATACAGGTCTTCCTGATTTCAAGTCTACTGTTTTACACTAAAAATTAGATGGTGAGCAGGGCCTTCATTGTACCTATCTTGGTACCCCCTAGTGCCTAGCATATAGTAGGTACTTAATACATTTATTTAAGAGCCTACTATGTACTAGACACTGTGTAAAGTGCTGGGGATATGATGAAAGGGAAAAGACAGTCCCTGCCCTCAAGGAGTTTATGGTACTTAACCTTACAGGCTTGTTGTGAAGCTCAAAGTAAGAGAAGTCACAGAACTGATTTTATCATAGATTTAGAGCCAGAAGGGACCTCAGAGCCCATCTAGTACAAATCCCGTCATTTTACAGGGTAGGAAACTGAGGCCCAGAGAGGAAAGCTGATTTCATAGGCCAAAGAATTATAAGATCAAAGACCCAGAGCTGGAAGGAACCTCAGATGGGATGGACCCATCTAGTCCGACCTCCTCATGAGTGACTTGCCTAAGGTCATAGAGGTGGTTAGTGACCCAGTCAGGATTTGAACCCAGTTTCTCTGGCTCCAAATCCTGAACTCTTATAAATAGCATTACTATGTTATAATTAGGATGATAGGGTGATGGATAGATTGCGACCTGCAACAAATTGAAGGACTTCCCATAACTGGTGGGGTCAAAGAACCATTGAAGTATTAAGACACGGGGAACTTCTAGTGGCTAAGGTTAGAGTGCGAAACTTGGAGAACTCATCCCTGAACTTACTGAACAAGTGCAGCTTCCGTTTCCTTCCGTGCCATCGGAACAATGTCCCCTGCCACTGCAAGGGTTCTTCTCTCCTCCGGGACATTCTGAAGGAGACAATAGAGAAGTTAGACCTGAAAACACTGCTGACAAACCATAACAATGATAAATAAGGCCACACTCACAGAAACAATAGACAGATGTCAGGATGAAGGGACCTGTCCCCAATCACAGTAGCTCGATGCACAAATACTGTCATTCTTCATTTGCACAAGACACAATATCAACATCTCTGGAATGGAGGCCAAGAGGAGGAGATGCGCTACCATGGGATGAGCCCTGGTTCTGGTGTCGAAGGACTGAATCCCTCCCTGCCCCGCCCCCACACATACTTTGAAGTTCAAGATATCATTGGGCAAATCACTGCAACCCTCAGAGCCTCAGCCTCTTCATTTGTAAAATGATGTGGTTGGAGTGGATGGCCTCCTGAGGTCCGTCCCAACTTCAGCTCTATCATCGGCCAGCTCAAAAGCTGTCTTTCCCATTAGACTGTGAACCCCATGGAGAGCAGGAACTGGCTTTTACCTTCCTCTGTATCCCCAGCAGCCACAGTCGGACACACTGAAACCTGACTCTCCCATCGTGATGTCATTTTGGTCCTCTTTGGGAATGAAGGACAGTAACCAACCATCCCCTGTACTTAGCACACTGCCTGGCACATAGTTTTTGTTTTCATTGGGTTGTTTCAGTTCTATCTGACTCTCCAGGACCCCATTTGGGGTTTTCTTGGCAAAGATTCTAGAGTGGTTTGCCATTTCCTTCTCCAGCTCATTTTTCAGATGAGGAAACTGAGGCAGACAGCATTAAATGACTTGCCCAAGGTCACACAGTTAGGACATGTCTGAGGCTGAATCTGAACTCATGAAGATGAGCCTTCCTAGTTCCAAGCCCAGCGCACCTACCACGCTGCTTCAAGTTACATTTTTGTCAAAGCTAAAAAAAACCAGCAGAAGGCATATCTCTCATGCTAGCCAAAGTAATTTCCTATGTTCTTTTCCTCATACCCCCATTTAATAAAATGTCCAGAATTGCAATTTTCAGAGTTCTCATTTGCAATAGGTATCATCAGACATAGTCTTTCCTCACTCCCAGGACGCATTTCTGGGGGCATTGTGTACTAAAGATAGCTGAGAAAGCTATTTTGGGTCGCAGTGGTTCCATTTTCCCTGAGTCATCACCAGGACCCCAAGTGGCCTTCTGTTTGTCTAGTCTTCTCAATCAAGAGGTTAAGCCATTATCAGCTGGTCAACAAAGAATTATATTGTTCTGGAGCTTTAGGGAGGGAGATAATGAGTTTCCTTTTGGCATGAGGCTAGGGCCCTCCTAGGAATTCTATATTTTCAAAAATAAGGAAAATCCCAATTAATTGTCAACAGGTGGGTGTGAAACCTTGCTGGTTGGATTTTGAGATAATATAAACATTTCCTGGGTTTTCCCATTTATATCCCTGGTTGGAACTATGTATCCTGATGAGAAATAAGCAAGCACAGTGACCTTGGCAACATCAGGGACATTTAGATAACAGTTCTTCAATAGAAGTACTACCAATTCTCCTGCTTATATTACCAAGATAGGATCTGAGAGTTTTGGAAGGGACTTTAGGGGCCATCCCTAACCTCCACATTTTACAGATAAGGAAACTGAGACCCAGAGAGGTTCAGTGATTTGCCTGAGGTCACACAGTGTCAGAGCATACCTAAAAAAAGAATCCTTTTACAACATACCTGACAAATTGCTATCCACCTATCGTTCAAAGCACTTGAATGAAAGGTAAACAAATACTTCTGCTTTTAGATACAGAGGACCTGTGTTCAAATCCTGCCTTTGCCACTTAACTACTTGTGTGTAACCCTAGACAAGTCATTTGACCTCTCTTAACCTGTGTGTGATAGCACCTTTGGCAGTGTGGTGAAACCTATAGATCTTTTCTCAGAATGTTTTTAAAAGCAAAAGGAAAAAAAAAGACCTTGATAGGATTTTAAAGGAAGTATGTGGAAAGACTTGTTAAAATATTAAAAAAAAAAGTTCACAGACTTCAGGTTAATAACTTCTGCTCTGTGCCTTGGTTTCTTCATCTGCAAAATGAAGGTCTAGCTAACTCCGAAGTCCCTTTCAGCTCTAGAATTATGATTTTATGAGTCAATGATCTAGAAGTCAACATCTCTTTGGACTTCAGTTTCTTCCTTTGTAAAACGAGGGCTTACCTTAAGGTCCCTTCCTGTTCTCGGAACGCACACTCTCTTCCTCGCTTTGCCTCCCAGAGAGACTCTTCAAAGCTCAGTCAGGCGCTACCCTGTATGAAACCTTTTCTCATCTACCCAACTGTTAGTGGTCCCTTCCCAATTACAGTGTATCTACTTTGAATACATTTTGTATTTACATTCATGCATTATTTTCCTAGGCTATGGAGTCCAAAGATCTGAGTTCAAATCCCGATTCTGTATAATCTTGGGCAAGTAGCTTAATGCCTTTGAGCTTTAGCTCCTCATCTATGAAAAGGGGTACTTTTCAGGACTAAACGTAGGGTCCTATGAACATGTAAATACCCCTTAAACTGTCCGCCACCCCCAGTGCATGCACACATGCACACACGCACACGCACACACACGCACACACACACACACACACACACAATTTAATTCCATAACTTAATGAAATCTCATAATTTGACTTAAAATAGCTACTAAGTGCCTAGTTGATTCTGGGTTGTTCATGTGTGATATGATCCCCGAGATGAAAGAATTCTGGTTCTGTATTTTTGAATGAGAATGAACACTAGCAAAACCAAGAAGACTCAGGTATTCTAGCCCTGCCAGTTTTAATAGGGGCAAAATCATTAGAACCCCAGCGGTGGCAACTGCGTGGGTGAATGGTCAGACTTTGTGCCTGATTTCTAAAGGGGTTTTGGGTGATGATCAGGTTGATTTACTGAGAAGAAAGAGAATTCTACCTGGCGTAGTTTATAGCAGCAGAGCCTGGGAATGTGCTTCTTCCAAAAGTAAGCTCTTTTCCCTTTCCCTGCTTGCCCCTTCCCAGAACCCTTATCTCTTCAGGAAATGTAAAGTGATAGCCAGAATCTCACTTTGTCATCACTGTGAATTTCGAGGAGAGACACTCTTTCCTCCACACGTCACAGGAAGGAAGGAAGCCTTTCTAACAAATGCAGCATGTCACTAACAGCAGATAAAGGGTGTGCTATCTAGCTCTTCCCCCTCAGTTGAGTGACAGAAGGAATAAGAAACACCCACACCCTGTTTACTCTTCTGATCTCCAGATTTATTAGATTATTGCAACAATATCCTGATTGACTGCTTCCATCCTCTCCCCTCTGCTAGCTCTACTTTACTCTGTATCTATCTTGTAGGCACTGAAATGTGTACATGTTGTTTTGCCTCAGAAGAACATAAGCTCTTTGAGAGCAGCAACTGTTTCTTTCTTTTTTTTTTTTATTTTGTGTCTCCAGAGCCCAGCACAATGCTTAGCACATAGCAGACACTTAATAAATGCTTTTTGATGGGCAAATTGCTTCTCTAGTTCAGAGGCTCTTAAACCTTTTTTTTTCCCTGTCCTGAACCCCTTTGGCAAATCTGGTGAAAACTATGGACTCCTCTGAATCATGTTTTTAAGAGCACAAAATAAGATACTTTAAAATAAGATAGTTTAATACTATTATTAAACTGAAATGGTTTGTAGACAATAAGACTGTATTCATGTATGATACAGTAGCAAGTTTAATAACTATAGTAATTTTGAAATAGTTTCTCATGGTGTTTGATGGGTTAAGGTCAGATACGGAATTAGAGTTAGGTATCTGATGGGTTAGGGCAGGGGTATATCTAGACACACTTAAGCTTAATTTGCATCATTAACATTTTCTCTATGACTTTTTGAAGTCTAGACAATAAAAAAATATTAAATCAAGTTCTAATTTATAGCATCTGTTGATTTCTCAGGTGCAAATGCTCACATTGAAAATTTAACAGTGAGCTGGCCGCAGCATATCATTGGGTTTGGGTTAGGTACCTGGTGGTTACATGTAGAGATAGGGTTGATGATCGTAACTGTGTTTTGAGCTATCTGTAACAAGAACAATGTGATATGAAAATATCTGTCATTTCTACAGGTGACAAAATCACAGGTACTACTAATTCTGCTGTGGTTTGTTGCCAACATTTATACTGGAAAGAAATGCTAAGTTTTTGTTAGAGGAAAGGGAAAATAAAGATGTAATTTGTTTCCCATCCAAGTTCACAGACAGCCTGAAATATAGTCACAGATCTAGACCCTAGATTAAAAAATCCTGTTTCAATTTACTATCTGTGTAGCTGCCAAAATGATATTCCTAAAATGTAGTTTTGGGTATGTCACTCCCGTGTTCAAACATCTTTAGTGCTGACTGCTTCTAGGAAAACTATGTAAACTTAGCCTGCCTTTAAAGACTTTGACAACCTGGTTCCCACATTTGTTTTGTCTTATTCCATGCTATTCCTTTCCACCTACTCCCCATTCTAGGTAACCAGCCTAAATCCAGCTCCCTGTACAGCGCCTTCAGAACAGTGTAGAGGTAGGATCCTCTGGAATCCACATCTGGAATCTTCTCCCTCATCTTTGCCTTTGGAAATGACTTTGTGTATACTTTGTGTGCTGATCTGGGCATATGTTATCCCCCTCCTGTAGAATAAGCTCCTTCACTGGACGCAGCTAGGTGGTGCAGCAGATAGAGCCTAGGACCTAGAATCAGGAAGCACTAGGTTCAACTCTAGCCTCAGACTAGTTTACTAGCTATGTGACTCTGGATGAGTTATTTAACCTGCCTCAACTCCTTCATCTGTAAAACGAAGATAATAATAGCACATCCCGCTCAAGGTTGTTGTATTATCTAATGTCAAATTAGATAATATTTATAAAGTGTTTTTCAAATCTTAAAGCATTATATAAATGCAAATTATTGTTATTGTTATTATTTATCTTTGTATCTCCAGTACCCAGTGCAGTCCTATGATCTCAAAGCATGCTTATTGAACTGAACAATTAGAAGGAATTGAGTGAGCTTTCAAAGAACTTTTTCACTGATGTTAGCATTTTGATCTCATATGGGGAACTTTTCTATGCTTGGCAGGAGACATAGCATAATGCAAAGGATAGAATGTACTGGAGCTTCTGATTTCAGGTTGTCTTATTTTTATAGTGTCTATTCTCTTGATCACACTAAAAGAAAAGATCAGAGAAAGAGGGGCGAGTTACATGTTCACAGGACTATAGATCCAGGGCTGGAAGGTACCTGCTTTCATGGGTGATAAAGCTAGGCTCAAAGATCTCAAGCTATTTGCTCAAGGTTACACAGACAGTAAAAAGGTCAGAAGGAGAATGTGAACTCAGATCTCTGAGCCAACATGCTTTTTAAATCACATGTTACATTTGAACCATTAATATTTTCAAGGCAGTTTGCAAATATAATCTTATTTGAGTCTCATAATCCTGGCACTATTAACACCATTTTACAGGTGAGGAAACAGGCTCAGAAAGGTCAAGGGACTTGCCTGGGGTCAGATGGCACTCTAATGACCAGGTGGGAGATTTGAATGTAGATCTGCCCCTATTTCAATTACACCATGCACAAAAGCAAATTCTTCCTATAAATTTAAACATGTCTGCATGCAGATAGACTGAGCTGAAGAGGCTCAGAACATCTCATCAGTTTTCTGATTGCTAAGCTTGTTTGTCTATGAAACTGAAGGAGACCCAGGAAGACATTTGCTATGTCGATAAATCTGAAGTAAAGATAGAGGCACTTACCCATGCAGTCTGGACCCCAGAACCCTGGGCAGCACATGGGCTGTAGATATTCCTTTCTGCATATATGTCGGCATCCAGGAAGAGACAGGGCATAATCCCTGACCTTGAAGGAATATCTTGGAGACAGAGGGGAAAAAAAAGGGAACAGGGTTAGGCATACATTAGAAAAATTTAAGAAGTTCTCTAGAAAGCTACTTAGAGGAAATCCTATATAAACCAATGTTGATAAAGGAATATAACTCACAGATAGACTATTTCTTGAATCAGTAAGTCAAGCATTTATTAAGTACCTACTATGTGTCAGGCATTGTGCTAGGTGCTGGGGATAAAAAGACCCAAAATGAAACACTCCATATTCTCAAGCTGTAATTCTATTTTCATAACCTGACTGTTATCCTATTTGTAGAGAGGAAAGAAACCAAGAATTTCTAAAGGAGAAAAGGAAGAGTCGTAGTACAGGCAATAGAGTTAATTTTTTTCTTAAAGTTCAACTTTTTTTTTTTAAAGAAGAGGAACAGGATCAGTATGGTCATTAATGTATGGAACTCCCAGGTCAAGAAACTTTATTAATCAAAGCAAGTTCACACCTTCTCTGAAACCCTGTCTCAGAGAGTTGCCTAAATCAGTGTATGGATAAATGACTTGTTCAGGGTCACACAACCAGTATGTGGAAGAGGTGAGACTTGAACCCAGGGCTTTCTGTCCTGGTCTTTTATGAGATTTGAATTAAAAGCAATAAGTGGGTTGAAGATTCATATGAATAGATTTAAGACAGGTAGATAGATTTCTTGATGTAGCATTAGAAGAATAAGGGAAAATTTCAGGATGCTACTTTGTGGCAGGTTAGTTTCAATTTAAAGAAATTCTCCCAGCAGCAGACAATTTCTGCAACAGGACTTGTCCATGGTACTTACCTGCAGTCTCGAACTCCTGAGGAGCCATTGGTCACTTTAGTGTAACCTTCGGGACAATTGATGCGAAGGTTCAGACTGCATGATCGGCACTCAGTCCTGGTGGTAATCAGAGTTTTCTTATCACATCTATTTGCCTGGAGAGAGTTATGAAACAGTCTCAGTTCATGTTCTGGCCATCTTTTGGGAACATCTCACCATCAATCATGGTCATTTAAACAAATTTTTATGTGGGGGCCAGATCCCAGCTATAGATTATGAGACAAACTTCACTTGCAAAATAGCTGTTTAAAATGGGAGAGATGTTTCAGCTTGGTTTGATGCAGTTCAGTTCAATTCAACACCAAAAGAATTTGAAAAGCATCGATGTGCAAAGCATTGAACTAGGTGCTAGTTATTTTTATTGTGGTCCAGATGTGTAATTTCATCAGTGTATGGGACAGTAAGTACTTTATATAGTTTTAGAGAGTTGCCCGAGGGTGTAGAGAGGGTGAGGGCCTTTCCACACAATGATTGTGTGGCAGAGGCTAGACTTGAACCAAGGTCTTCCTGACTCTGAGTTTGGTTTCCTATCCTCTATCTCATGATACATTGTGTATAAACAGCCAAAAATGAAAACAAAATAGAACAGAAACAAAAACCCCTTTCTTTTCCCTCAGGGAGCTTAAATTTGATCTGGGGATCTAGATGCATAGATTTAGAGTTAGATGTGACCTTCAAAGTGATTAAGACCTTTTTTTTAACAAATGAGTAAACTGAGGTATAGAGAAGTAAAATGACTTACCTATAGTCACACTAAGAGTAAGTAGCAATTAGAATTTTAATCCAGGTTCTCTCACTCCAAATTCAGGAGGTTTTCCCTTATTATACCATACAAAATCTAAGAACAAATTGAAGAGGGAGGCAGCACTAACAATGAGGAAAGCACTCTTAGAATCAGAGGTGGAGAGGGTTGCATTCTAGGTCTGGAGGGACAGCCTGTCCAAAATTCCAGAGACGGAAGATGCCAGATTGAAAAAATAGAAAACACTGGGCCTGGAGTCAGGAGGACCTAAGTACAAATCCTGCTTCAGACACCAGCTGTGTGACACCCACCAAGCCACTTAATCTCAGCCTCAGGTAGCTCATCTATAAAATGGGGACAATAAGGCACCTACCTCCCAGTGTCGTTGTGAGTATAAAGTGAGACATTTGTTAAGTGCTTTGCAAACCTCAAAAAAGAATGGAAGGGGCAGTTAGGTGGTGCAGTGGATAGAGCACTGGCCCTCAAGTCAGGAGGACCTGAGTTCAAATCCAACCTCAGACCAAACACTTGACACTTACTAGCTGTGTGACCCTGGGCAAGTCACTTAACCCCAACTGCCTAAGCAAAAAAAAATGTTTTATTCATATTATCAGAGATACAGAGCTATAAGGAATCATATATTTAGAGTTGGAAGGTATCTAAGAAGTCATTGAATTTAAAACCCTCATTTGAGAGAAGAGGAAACTGAGAATTGGGAGGGTTATGTAGCTTGTCCAGGGTCACATAGTTGATAAGTATCTGAGACAGTATTTGAACCTAGGTCTTCCCAACCCCATGTCCAAGGCTTCATCTACTATTCCACAGTTCCTCAATTCAAGTCAACAAGCACTTCTTAGGTGCCCACTATGTACCAGGTACTCTGCTAAGTTCTGGAGACACCATGACAAAGATGAAGCTGTCCAGGGTACTCAGATGCCATCTGGTCCACCCTCCTCAGAGGTTTAGCAACTTGTCCAAGGTTGAGCAGGTAGTAAGTGGCAGGGGTGGGATTTGAACCCAAGTCTTCTGACCCCAGATCCAGCACACATTTCACTTTACCATGAGATCACTTGAAGGTCCTGTCTAGTTCTATTTGTATGTGAAGTTATCTAAATGAATGGCATAGGTCAGAGAAGTCCATCTCTCAAGTGGTTCAAATTTGAAACAGAAACATGCTCCAACCATGAAAGTATACATAATATGGTGGCAAGAGCACTGGCTTTGATGACTTTAGTTTGAATCCTGGCTCTGAAACCTTGGGGGCCTCTGTGACCTTGGGTTTCTTCTTCTTTATAGATCTCAGTTTCCTCATCTGTAAAATGAGGGGATAGGACTAGCAGATGCAATTCTTTTCAGCTTTGGTCCCTCCTAGCTCTAAAAGCTATATGATCCCTAAGGGGTTTTTTTCCTAGTTCTAGAATCTAGCATCTAGAACCCCTTAATAAAAGGATTTGTTCTGTAAAACTTGGACTCAGTCAAAAGGCTGCCCCTAGGCTACAGCTTCCCCTCCCCTGTTCTAGATCCTTTGATCTCTAGGGAATAAAAGCAATGACACTCAGAATGATTTGAATCGACAATCTGTGGAACTGGGATCTTGAAATCAGATTCTAGTTTTTCTAAACAAGCTTTTTCATCATTTTATCTTTAGATTATTATATCAAATGGCACTTGACACATCCACCCTTTCCTTTCTCTCCCATACTTATTAAATTTCTACCATTCCCTTCTTATAGTGCCACTGGCTTTCAAAAGTTCCCGGCCAACCCAGGAACCTCATTTGCAGATTCATAAATTCTTAGGCTTGGGAGGGAAGCACGAACATTAATTCTTTCCGCACACATGACTCCCAACCTAGTTCAGACCCTCTGCACCTCTTGTTTGGGCAACTGCCATAGCTTCCTAATTGCTCTCCCCGTTTTTAGTCTCTTCCCCTCTCTGACCTCTTCTCCACAAAGCTACCAAAGTGATATTTCTGAAGCCCAAGTCTGAATGTGGCATTACTCTATGCCTCATCCTTTATCATTTGTCTCCAGTCTCTGCTTCTAGATTTATTACACATTACTCTCTTTTTCACACTCTACATTCCAATCACAACAGCCTACTTGCTATTTTTCAGGCAAAACATTCCACTTCCCATGTGTCTTGGGCTGTGCCCATTCTTGGAATGCACACTCCCTCCCTAACTTTACCTATTAGAATCTCTCACATTCTTCAAAGCTCAGTCAGGTGCTACCCCATATGAAGCCTTTCCTCATCTACCCAGCTGTCCCATTGGGGACATATAAGTAGATACTCTATAATTGGGTCCCTCCCCAATTATAGAGTATCTACTTTGAATATATTTTGTATTTATTTTCATGTATTATTTCCCCTAGGCTCCTTGAGGGCAGGGACTGTTAGATTTTTGTTGTTATTTCCAGTACCTGACACAGAGTAAGAACCTAATAAACCCTTGCTAATTGATTGATATACACAATTTCTAAATTTGGACACTTCTATACAAAGGAACAGTAAACTAAGCTTTGAATATCAGCTGAGGCCACTGGGATCTGGATTGAACTAATCACCCCAAACCTTGTAATAACAACAATGACAATATGATGATGATAATGATAGTGGTGGTGTTAATGACAATAATTTGCACACTACAAACACAGACTTCAAAATATCCTTGAAAATTCAATAAATAAACTATACCAGTACAGGAAAATTATCTGAAATGGTACTGTTTCTAACAATTGCCTGGATGTGAAATTGATCCATAAGTATTTAAAAGTAATGTTTTTAATAGCTATCATCATGCTGAGCACTTATAATCTCCAAGCTATGTGGAACAAAAAACTTTTAAAAGATAGAGACCTGACTAAAGAGATCAAAATCATAAGGGAACAAAATGACGTACATATTACCCTCTTATCCTGTGTACTACTAGTGTTGCCCCAGGGACGCTTTCAGTGAGCCTGCAGAAGATGAGTTTCATCTGAATGCTTTTAGTTAATTACAGAAAAAAAAGAAAGAAAAAAAAAGTAGTATTTGGTTTTTTTTTTTACCATCTGTGTAAGAGTCCATAGGATATTGTATATAAAAGATCAATAGTAGCATAAACTTTTTAGGATCCTTTCTATGTGAACCTCATCAAAAAATAAGAGAAGTGATAAATTATGATGATGATGATGATGATAACCTAACTTATAGAAGGATTATCCTTTAGGAGCCTGAGTTTCTAAACCAAAGCAGACTATGATAGAAATAGCGCAACATACCACTATGGCCTATACAAATTCAGCACCATACTATAACATCTGCATTATAAAAATGAAAATTTTTGAAGAACTTAACTCTAATTAATGAGATGATAAATCATAATTCCAGGGGACCCATGATGAAGAATATTACCCACTTCTGACAGAGAGGTCACAGACTAAAAAGCAGAACTAGACACATTTCTAGTCATGACTGTCACAGGAATTTGTTTTGTTTTGTGAATTTGTTTTGTTTCAATATACTTATTTGTAACAGGGGTTTTCTCTCCCCCCCACCAGTGGGGTGACAAAAAACATGCCTTGAAATAAAATTAATTTAAAGAAGTTAAGTCCTCCAAAATATTAGGAAGAGAGTACCTGGTAGATTATATATTACATAATTACATATCAGTTGCTTGAAATCTTTTATAAATGAATAAAAGACCCACCTACCGAGAGAGAGGGGACAGACTCAAAGTACAAATCGAGACTCATTTTTTGGATATGACAAATATGGTAATTTGTTTTACTTGAGTTATACATGCTTGTTACAGGAGTTTTGTTGTTTTTTCTTTTTCAGTGGATAGGAGGTGGTGAGAAGAGGTGGGAGGGAGAGAAAGTGAATTTTCGTTTATTAAAAATTTGATTTAAATATAAAATTTAACTTTAAAATGAAAAATTTAAAATAATTTAAAAATTAAAAATAATTAAAATAAAAAGATCTAATATAAATTGCAATAAACCCTAACAGTTGCCAAATCCTTGTAACTACAAATATAGACCTCAAAATATCCTTAAGAACATAACAAATAAATCCTGAATGGTCACCTATAATCAGATATCACATTGATCCATAAAAATGTCAGAACAATGTTTTAGTAGATGTTGGCTCATAAAATATTCATAATTTCTAAGCCACAAGTAGTAACAAGCTTTGAAAATACAGAGCCTCCCTCTCTGAGTTTAAATTTCTTTCAACAAACCTAAGTTGTGTATTTAGGATTCCATTGGAAAACAAAAGCCTTAAATGAATGACAAAAAACACCAATGTCAATGTGGTACTATGCAGAAAGGGCTGACTTTGTCGTCAGGAAGGCCTGGGTTCAAATCATGTCTCTGATGTGAGAGGTTAGGGTCTAAAACTGGAAGGGACCCAAGTCACTCTCTAGTCCACCAGTGATTTTAGATATGCTTAAAGCAGAGGTTCTTAACTTAGAGTCTGTGAAGATTCAAAAAATATTTTGATAATTGAATTTTATCATAATTGGTTTCCATTGTAATCCTGTGTATTTTATACATTTCAAAAATATTATTTTGAGAACTGGTTTATAGGCTTCACTAAATAGGTTCATTATGCAAAATGATATTATATATTACATATAATATTATATTATTATTATGTGTTATTTATATAATATCTATAATAGGTATTATAGGTACTATATTATTTTATCCTCACAACAACTCTGTGAGGTAGTTGCTACTATCATCTCCATTTTACAAATGAGGAAACCAAGGCACAGAGAATGTAAGTGACTTATCCAAGGTGGTACAGTAAGCAACAGAAGCTGGGTGTGAACCCAGGTTTCCTGACTTCTTTCCACTATACTTACTATGTCCTACTTACGTGAACATAAGCAAATCATTTAACCTCTAAATGCCTCAGACAATCACTGAGGAATTGCCAATATGCATTAGTGGAGGGATTTTCCTGCACTGTGAGTTTCCCATACTGATGAAATAACAAGGCTGAGGGGTGGGGGTGGGGGGTGGCTGGAGAAGAACTATTACCCGCCAAAGACAGAAAGTTTGTCTTACCTGTTCTAGGGTTTCAGCCAGGGAACAGAGAATATGGATGATGAAACCAAGGAGGAAGGAAGGCTTCAGGCTTTTTCTCATGATGAGGAAATATCTGCTCCTTCTACCCTCTCTCCAGAATTCTCTAATTTTGTTAACAGCCAAATGGGGGAGGGGAGAGATCAGCAGCCCTTCATTAACTTCCCCTTAGCCGAACTAGCTCTTTCTCTATCCAGTCCTTGCTTTTAAGTCCCTTTAAGTCAGTTGCCTTCTCTTCCTGTGGAGAACCTCAGGACTGAAACAACAGACATGGGAAACCTGACCTAGACAGGAAAAATGCCAAAATACGGGATTTTAGGGAAAACGACCATTCCAGCGGAGGATCCACACCACCCCTGCTGAAAGACAGGATATCCTGAGAGGCAGGGCCACAGCAAGGCTTGTCTGTGCCCTCCACAGCTTTTAAGAACTGTCCCCAACCTCTTAGGCTCCTGTTTGATCTGCCCCATGATTGTGCCCTGGCACAATTCATAGAGCCGACCCCATAACTCATCTCCCTCTTTCAGGCACGGGCCCCATGCCAGCTCATACAAATGGAATAAAACTGGCCAGACTTTGTCAGCATTTAAGTGAGTGCCCAAAAGAAGCGTCCTGTCCTAGGCACTATATGGGAAAGAAAGAACTATCCGGGTCTCTGAATTTTGTTGGGAAAAGATTAGAAAGATTTTAGGGTCATGAGCTGGAAAGGAAATCGGAGGTCATATCGTTATTATATTATAGACAGAGCTAGAAAGGACCTTGGAGATTGTTTAATCTAATTCCTTCATTTTACAAATGAGGAAACTGAGGCCTAGAGAGGGTGACTTGCCAAACTGTGGGATACCAGACTCCATAGGGGGAGAAACTACTGTCACCTGGTGGCTTCCTCTGTTAACCTAATGTTTTTGGATAACTTGGTGCTAAGCTCAATTGTTTCTCTGCTGCCAAAGGAGTGTGCTGATAGTATCCTCATCTGTATGATGGAGATAATAACATTTGCTTTACCTAACTCAAACGATGCTGTGGTAGAAACACTTTATGTACTTTATTGTACCCAACAAATTCAATTGAATTCAAGCCAACTCAGTTCAATTAGATTCAACAATCACTGATTACTTAATCAATGCTCTAGAGAGTATAAAGGCAAAAGTAACACAGTCCTGGTCCCCAGGGAGATTTCATTCTTTTTCTTTTTTTTTTTAATCATTCCACCCCACCCTCATGCACACAAATAAGCAAATCCAAAATCTATATAGTTTATACAAAGGAATTTCAAGAGTTTCAGTTTCAAGAATTGCAATTTCAAGAACTCACTCGAGTTCTAATAACCAGGGTTGGCATGGCTTCATGTAGTGAACCGGTCCCCGAGCTGTGCTTTGCAGTGAGCTAAGGATTCTATGGCAGCAAAGATGAGCAGTAAGAGCCTTCCAGAAGGGAAAGGGAGACACTGGCTCCCAGTTACAGTTGTGGGAGGTGGAATGTTGTCTGCAGGAAATGGTCAGCAGGCCAGTTTGACTGCAATGCAGCATCCATGAGGGGAAGTCACAGGAAATAAGAATGTAAAGCTAGGGAGGGCCCAGATTATAAAAGTCTCTAAATTCCAACCTGAAGATTACATATTTCACCCTAAGGCCAAAATGAACCCATTAAGGAATTTGGAGGGGGGAGTGACACGGTTAGATCGGTGGGTCAATAGTCCCCTATGTCCTGCTTCAATTCTGCCCCACCAACTCCCTTGCAGATAAGTCACCCAAGAGAATAAGGAGTAAATTTCATTATAGCACCAGGCTGAAAATTCAATTAGATTAAATTCAATGTTAATTTAATAGATATCTATTCATTCTGAAGCAGGACAGCTAGGTGGTACAGTGGATATGGCCTGGAGTCAGGAAGACTCATCTTCCTGAGTTCAAATCTGGCTTCAGACACTTACTAGTTGTGTGGCCCTGGGCAAGTCACTTCATCCTGTTTGCCTCAGTTTCCTCATCTGTAAAATGAACTGGAGAAGGAAATGACAAACCATCCCAGTATCTCTGCCAAGAAAACCTCAAATGGAGTCATGGAGAGTCAGACACGACTGAAAAATAACTAAACATAATACAATTCCGACGGAAAGTAGTGTTGTGGTTACACCTCAGGCCTTGGAGTCAGGAAGATCTGGGTTCAGGTCCTCTCTGATGTATACTGTCTGTGTAGCTCTGGGCAAGTCACTTTATTTCTCTTGGCCTCAAATTCCTTGACTGTAAAATGAAAGCATTGGACTCCTTGACCCCCGAGGTACTTTCCATCTCTGAATCTAGGATTCTAAATTCTTTTTGACTGACTGAATGGTTCTCAAACCCTGAAGAATAATATACCTTTGTACTGAGATCCATCCAATCCACAGGTTCCTTGCAGAAGGATTGCTGTCTAACTCTCTCAAGGGTAGGGAAGCCTACTAGATACTTGCCCTGCCCACCCTCAAAGGGTGATGACAGGGACAGCTCAGTGTAGACTTGCAGGAGCTTTAGAAATGTGACCTACTGTTATCATCCCTGATATTATTTCTGGAAAAGGGCCCAGAGCTTTGATATGATATATGTCCTTTGACCAAAGGCTGTTGAGGGTGCTAACAGAGGCCAAGGCCCATTTTCTGTAGTGATTAGTGATTTCACAACAGCTCACAGGCCTCCATGGAAGAACAGGGTCTGGTGGCTGCCTCCAGCTAATGACTTAGCCTAGTTTTTAAATTAAAAAAAAATTTTTTTTAAACACTGAAAGGCAGTGTGGGCTAATGGATGATGAGCTGACTTCAAAACTACCTGGCATTGAGTTCAACTATGGTCTCTGATACATCCTGTTGTGTTACCCTGGTCAAATCACTTACCCAAGCATCTCTCAAAGATACTATCTCGCTGGGTTTCCTATGCCAATGAAATCACAGTTCTGAATTAAAAAATATTTACACACAGGGAAACTGAGTCCCAAAGAGGCGACCTCTCCTGCTTCCCCTGCAAATCAGGCCTCTGAGGGTCTTGGGAAGCAACAGTCAGGGAGTGGATGTCAGGGAAGGAAAACAGTTGTGATAATTTCAGGGCGGGAAAGGAGAGAGATGGGACCGCAAGCAGAGATGACTTAGATGAGTCAAGTGTACCTTTGTACACCTTGGCAAGAGTACATAGTAGGATGGTTTCTAAAACATTGTTTTGGGACAAATAGGAGAGAGTGAGATCAAGGGAAGATCAGCGGTAATTCTCCTCTTTTGTGCATCAGGAATTTCTCTTCCAGGTCTTCACAGCGCAGATTGCTTCAAGCACAACTCAGGTGCTACTTCTTACACAACTTCCTCTTTTCCTGCCTCTACCTCCAGTATTATCACTCTCTCCCAGTTATTACCGCTTCATTATTATCCGACCCTACAACTGAAGCCATTGCTTTGAATTTTCCCTTCCTTTCATAGCCACATTTTACAAAAGAACCATCTACATTCACTCTCTCCCCTTCTTTACCTCACACTTTACCTCACACTTCTTTACCTCAATGCTTTGCAATCTGGCTTCCAACCCTGCTATTGTGACTTAAACTGCTTTCTCTGAAGTCATCAATTAACTCTTATTTTTAAAAACTAAAACACGGTTTTTTGGTAGGTTTTATTGCATCAACCTTTATTTCCCAAAGTATCTTTTTCCTTCCCTTTTCCCCTAGAGAGAGCCATACCTTATAACAGGGAAAGGGCTAGAGTGTGATTTCATTCATATAAGGTACTTTCAGGTGACAAATCTCTTTCTATCAGTGCAGGTCAGCATTTTCTCTAAAACTGATGGTCTTAGAGAATCGCTCAGAACAATGAGGGGTTAAATGATCCACACAGGGCCACATAGCCAGTATATGTCAGAGGTGGAATTTGAATCCAGGTTTTCCTGATTCTGATGCTAGCTCTTTAGCTACTTTGCCAAATCGCTTCTCATATTTTAAAACAAAGGAGAAAAAAGAAACATGCCTCCCCCAAATATTGCAGCAAAACTAACCAACACATTGAAAAAACTTTGACATAATTGATAGTGTTCCACACCCATAAAGACAGGATGGGAGATGCTTCTCACATTTCTTCTTCGGTACCAAGCTTGGTCATTATAATTTTACAGTATTCAGCTTTTTCCATCTGCCCATTTCATCCTCTGCCATCCCCTTCTCCTTTTGCCTTCAATTTTTCCCAACATCAAGATCTTTCCCAATGAGTCCTTTCTTTTCTTTATGTGGCCAAAGCATTTAAGTTCCAGCCTCATCATTTGATCTTCCAGCGAAGAGTCTTAATTCGTTTCTTTAAATATCGACTGATTTGATCTCCTTGCTGTCCAAGGGACTCTCAAAGGCTTTCTCCAGCACCGCTGTTCAGAAGCATCGATTCTGTGGTGCTTGGCTGTATAGTCACAGTCACACATTGCTACTGGAAAAACCATAGCTTTGAGCATACAGACCTTTGTGAGCAATGTGATGTCTTTTGTTTCGTTTATGTGGTAATGACTCCTGAAGAATGTTAGCTTTTTGTAAGCAGCAACTGTTCCTTTTCTTTTTTTTTAATTTGTATCCCTCAGTACTTTGCATAGTATCTGGCACCAGCTTAATAAATATTTGTTGATTGATGAATTGATGGATACAAATATGCCTTCTCCTATGATAGAATGCAAATGCCTTGAAGATAAGATCTCTTTTATTTTTTGTATTTGCATCCTCAATGCCTGGAGCATTAATACACACTTGTTGAATGAATCAATATTGCTCAAAAGAATTCATCAGGCATTGGAAGCAGATTCACTTAAGAGCAAGAGTGAGTAATTCTCTCAGACTCTGAGGAGCCTCTTGCTAGAGCAGGGCAGAATGGTTCCAACGGAAATTGCTCCTTTGGGGTGGGAAAATCCAAGTATTGGCCAAGCTGTAGGCACTTGTCATCCAGCCTTGGTTTTCCAAGAGCTGTTAGAATCATTTTCTCTTGGGGAGGGCTGGAGCTCTCTCTCCTTTAGATTTTTGGTCTTGTGCAGAGAAGGTATTTTAAAATAAATCAACTTTTCCGATTTAAATAGCTTGGTCCTAGAGTCAACAAGACATCAATTTTGTCCACTCATTTCACCAAATTCCTGAAATCCATGATAGCTCGGTGAGAGTACAAAATACTTTTCTTCTTCCTTTTCCTTCTAATTGTAACATTGGAACAATCTGTTAGTTATTTCTATTAAAGCTACAGAAATTATCAAGGGCAGCACCCAATATCCTAGCTTATCTCTTTCACGTACTGACCTCCTGAACAAAGCTAGCCTGGGGTCTTTGTTTTTTTGCAAAAAGTAGCTTTAAATCCTGACTCAGCCACTTGTTAGCTGTGGGAACAAGGGTGAGTCATGAAGGATCTCACGATTTCAGACACTGAGCTAGAAGGGACTTCCCGATGCCGTGTAGTTCAATCCTCTCATTTTACGGATGAGGAATCCAAGGACCGGAAAATCAAAGAGAGTGGTCCTCTGTCACAGGATCGTAGAGTTAGAACTAGAAAAAACTTTAAGGGACCATCGAGACCCAACCCCTCATTACAGATAAAGAAACTGAGGCCCAAGTAAATCAACAACCATTTCTTAGGCATTTACTATGTTCCAGGCTGCATGTTGGTGCTGGTCATAGGAATACAAAGAATGAAATGATCCCTACCTTCTGGCTGCTATTTGACTTTGGACCAATAATCTCCCCTTCTTGGTATTATTTTTCTCATCCATAAAGTGAGGAGACTGGACTAAGGGGTGGTAAAATTTCATTATAATCATTTATACCTCAGAAATTGGTAGTCATGACAAATCAGCACTTGATCTACTGTTTGGTTGATTGTCTAGATCTAAGAAAGCATTAATAATGCAGATGAAATTTATTTTTAAGAAATTTAAATAATATTTTATTTCCCCCCAATTACATGTAAAAACAATTAACCTCTATTGCTTTTTTTTTTTTTAGGCAATTGGGGTTAAGTGACTTGCCCAGGGTCACATAGCTAGTAAGCGTCAAGGGTTTGGTCTGAGGCCGGATTTGAACTCAGGTCCTCCTAACTTCAGGGCCGGAGCTCCACCTAGCAGCCCCACATCTATTGCTTTTTAAAAAACAAATTTTGAGTTCCAAATTCTATCCCTCCCTCTCTCCCTTCCCTCCCCACTCCATGACATGGTAAGCAATCAGAAGTGACATTTATATAATGTTTAAAAATTTGCAAAGTTTACATCCACTATCTCATTTAAGTTTTACCACTTCCCTGGCTGGATTAATGGCCTCAATGGTCCCTTGCAGTTCCAAATCCATGGTTCTTTTGACCTTTGATTCCTCCATGTGAATTTAAAAAAAAAAATCTTTTTTAATGGGCATTGTCAAGTTGAATGCCAGGCATTGAGGTTTAAGAATTCTCATGCTGATTTTGGGTGAAATGTTTTCCTCTACGTGTTGCTTGATTTTGGACTCAGATGTTATTTCTTAATCAATTTAATTCCCTAGGGCAGGGGTCCACAACTTTTTGTGTGTCCTGGACCCCCTGGGGCAGGGGTGGGGGGAACCTGTGCCCTTGAGGCCACACTAAATCCTCAAGTGTGGCTCTTTGACTGAATCCAAACTTCACAGAACAATTCCTAGCCTGATGAACCCTATGGACACCTTTTAAGAATAATATTTTTAAATGCATAAAGTAAAATACATGGTATTACAAAGGGAACCAATTAGATTGAAATACAGTTAGCAAAATATCTATTACAGAAGTTCCTGGACCCCAGATTAAGATGCCTTTGTTAAGGGGATTAAGCAGCTAGTTTCCCGTGTTTGCATCATCTCAGGGTACCCTTTCATTGTTTCTCTAGCACATTGAGGTTCATCGGGGGGAAAATGCAGCGAAAGTTTGCTCGGAACTGATAGGGCTTGGGGACTTCCTGGCCACAGGTCAAATCCTGTTGCTTTCTGTTTTTCATTGAGGAAGACTGGCCATTTGTTATTTGTGGAGACAGGGCAGCAGCCAGAGTTCCAAATCGGAGGATGTTTGCAGGCACCCAGAGCCATCCCTGCTCCAGGGCGCTTTTCCTTTTCCTTTTTTTTAGGTCAGATCTTTCCAGGCGGCTTCCTGTTCTTTCCCCTCTTTTTTAGCCGTCCCCCGCCCCCAGTCCAGGGGTGAGTCAGCAGGGCTGCTGGGCAGGGGGCAGGGTAGGACAGCAGTTGGAGTTCTGAATTTGGACCATGAGGATCTGGGCAGTTCTGCTCTTTACCGCCTGTTTCAGGGGAAGAGCACTTAGTGTTGGGTCAGATGACCCGGATTGAAATCCCACTTCTGATCCTACCTATGTGAAACTGAGCAAATCCCTTCACTTAATTGGCCTTAATTCCTCATCTTTCAAATGAGGCTACCTGACCTCTCAGGTGGGGGTCAGCTCTATTCGGATGCTCCTATGATTGGTTACCTCCCTTTGCTAGGGTTCCATTTCCTCATCTGTGAAATGAAGGGGTGAGCCTATATTAATATCTTTGGTTTTCTATATCACCTACACTTCCTAATATATTCCTTTCAGATAATAATCCTTTAAAATGTTTCTTTTTTTGTCATGTTTCCATGATCTCAAATTACTTTTATAATTGTATTTCAATATTTTTGGTTTCCTTTGTAATCTGATTGTATTTTATTTTATGCATTTAAAGATATCATTCTGAAAAGAGTCCAGAAGCTTCACTAGACTGATTGCCAAAGGGGTCCAATCAGAGAAGAAAGGTTAGGAACTCCTTGTCTCATAACACACAAAAAAGAAGAAAAACAGTTCACTAAAATTAACCAATTAATAATGATAATAATAATAATAATAATAGCCAGCATTTATATAGTGCTTTAAAGTTTGCAACTCACTTTACTAATATTATCTCATTTTATCTTCAACCCCAATAGCTAGGTGATATTATTATCCTCATTTTCCAGGTGAGGAAACTGAGGAACACAGAGGGTTTTTTTTTAAGGGACATGTGCAGAGTCACACAGCTAGTAAGTGTCTGGGTTTGGATTTGACTGTGGGTCTTCCAACTCCGTTATTATATGTATTGTTCCAAACCCATAGGCCCCCACCTCTGCAAAGAAGCGAAGGAGGTCACCTCCCTGCTCCCCAATTTTTTCATCAATCCCAGAGCTGTCTATAGATTTTAATGTTCTGGGCTGCAATATCACCTTCATCTTAATGAAACTTAGCTGTCCTGCATCCCATGCCCTTGGGCTCATGCTTCCTATTGATGGCAGCTAGCTAATGTGATAAAGGGATTCGCCATGATAGCCTCGGTGGTCTGTCCAAGATGTTATACTCTTGCCATTTCCTCTTTTTTATTGTCTGGACATTATTTTAATAACAGCTTGCATTGATATAGTTTCCCCATCTATAAGGCAAGGAGGGAGGGGAAGTCTGTAATGTCTAAGGTCCCTTCCAGCTCTAAGTGCATGACCCAGTAAAAATGAAGGTGGCTTGTCCTTAGAATGAAAATACAGTCTAGTACTGGGATTGTAGTGAAAGAATACTGACAATAATAATACCAACATTGAGAAACAGCCTGGTATAATGGCTAGAAACCTGGCCTTAGGGTCAACCTCTTAGAGTCACCTCTGACCCATAACGGCTGCCTGACTCTGGGGAAGTCTCTTCCCTTCTCAAGGTCCCAGGCAATGCTCTAAGATTAGAAAGTGCAAAGACTGAGTGGGTTCTCATCAGTAAAAGGAGTTTCTCTACCTGGGGTTCCCTATTCTGATGAAATTACAAGTCCCAATTATAATTATTATAATATAACATCACTGGCCCAAATTTCTATTGCATTTGAAGTGTTGCCAAGGAATTTCTTGACAGCAAAATGATGGCCTGATGAGGCTTTACAAATAGCTGAGGAAAGAAGGAAAATGAAAGGGAAAGGAAAAGGGGAAAGATATATCCACTTGAATGCAGAATTCTAGAGAATTAACAAGGAAAGATAAGGTTTTCTTAAGTGAGCAATGCAAAGAAATAGAAGAAAACAATAGAACAGGAAAGACAGGAGATCTCTTCAAGAAAATTAGAGATATCAGGGGAAATTTTCATGTGGGCATGGTAAAAGACAAAAATGGTAGGGACTGAACAGAAGCAGAAGAGATTAAGAAGAGGTTGCAAGAATATACAGAAGAGGGGCAGCTAGGTAGCACAGCATATAGAGGTCCAGCCTTGGAGTCAGGAGGACCTGAGTTCAAATCTAGCCTCAGACACTTGTCACTTACTAGCTGTGTGAACCAGGGCAAGTCACTTAACCCCAATTGCCTCACCAATTAAAAAAAAAAAAGAATATACAGAAGACCCATACAAGAAAGATCTCAACATTACGGATAACCGCGATGGTGTGGTTACTGATCTAGAGCCAGACGTCCTGGAGAATGAAATCCAATGCAAACAATGAAGCTAGTGGGAGTGATGGAATTCTAGCTGAGCTATTTAAACTCCTAAAAGATGATACTGTTAAAGTGCCGCACTCAATATGCCAGCAAATTTGGAAAACTCAACAGCGGCCATTAGATTGGAAAATATCAGTTTATGTCCCAATCCTAAAGAAGGGCAATGCCAAGGAATGTTCAAATGACCAAACAATTGCATTTGTTTCACACACTAGCAAGGTTATACTTAAGATTCTGCAAGCTAGGCTTCAGCAATGTGTGAACTGGGCACTACCAGAAGAGCAGGCTGGTTTGTGAAGAGGCAGAGGATCTAGAGACCAAATTGCCAACATTCGCTGGATTATGGACAAAGCAAGGGAGCTCCAGAAAAACATCAACTTCTGCTCCATTGACTATACTAAAGACTTTGACTGTATGGATCACAACAAAATGTGACAAGTCCTCAAAGAGACGGGAGTTCCAGAGCATCTTACTTATCTCCTGAGGAACCTCAAGAAGCAGCGGTTAGAAAGGAACACAGAACAACTGGTTTAAGATCGGAAAAGGAGCACTACAAGGCTGTGTGTTGTCAGCTCATTTATTTAACTCATACACAGAGCGCATCATGTGAAATGCCAGACTGGATGAATCAGAAGTCATCAGAAGAGCCAGAATTAAGGTTGCCTGGGAGAAAATATCAACAATCTCAGATATGCAGATGATGCCACTGGTGGCAGAGACTGAAGAGGAATTAAGAAGCCTCTTGATGAGGGTGAAAGAGGAGAATGTAAGAGCTGACTTGAAGCTTAACATAGAAAAAACTGAGATCTTAGCAACTGTTCCCATCACTTCCTGGCAAATAGAGGGACAAGACATGGAAGTAGTGTCAGATTTTATATTCTCTGGCTCAAAGATCATTGTAGATGGTGACTGCAGCCATGAAATTAAAAGATGCTTGCTCCTTGGAAGAAAAGCTATGGCAAATCTGGAGAGCAAACTAAAAAGCAGAAATGTCACCTTACTGACAAATATCTGTAAAGTCAAAGTTATGGTTTTCCCAGTAGCAATGTATGGCTGTGAAAGTTGGATTATAAGGAAAGCTGAAAGCCGCAGAATTCATGCTTTCAAATTGTGGTGCTGGAGAAGACTTCTGAGAGTCCCTTGGACAGCAAGGAGATCAAATTGGTCAATACTTAAAGAAATTGATTCAGACTATTCATTGGAAGGTCAACTACTGAAGATGAAGCAGAAATACTTTGGCCACATAATGAGAAGAGAGGTCTCATTGGTAAAGGCCCTAATGTTGGGAGATTGAAGATGAATGGAGAAGGGGGGATGACAGAGGGTGAGATGGATAGATAGTGTCAGGAAGAAATGAATATGAGCTTTGACAGACTTTGGGAAATAGGGGAGGAGGTCTATTGGGGTCATGAAGAGTTGGGCATGACTGAATAACAACAACAAAAGTGATTTATGTACATTATCTTCTTTGACCCTCCCAACAGCCCTGACAAAGAAGTATAACATGTATCATTACAACTTTGCAGAGGAGGAAACTGAAGCCCCAGTTCCTGAATTCCTATATTAACTATTCCAGATAATGTACATTTAAACAAAGACCTTCTGGAGAGAGTACAAACCTCTAAAGGCAACTTTGGTAACATTTATGTCTGTGGAAACAGGAGAGGAGTAA
This sequence comes from Vombatus ursinus, assembly GCF_900497805.2. Classification (NCBI taxonomy): domain Eukaryota; kingdom Metazoa; phylum Chordata; class Mammalia; order Diprotodontia; family Vombatidae; genus Vombatus; species Vombatus ursinus. The sequence continues at coordinate 317,269 of NW_020951112.1, forward strand.
CCCGGGAATGATTCTCTCTTTTTCCTCCTACAGAATAGTTGAGGATTTTCTACTATGATAGCCACTCACACGCCCTTTCATTCTTTGTATTATCTTGTCATTATTTTAATAATAACTCACTTTCATAAAGCACATTAAGGTTTTCAAAGCACTTCATATAGGTTACTTCACTTGATCTTCACAACCATTCTGGGCTGATTTTATTATTGGTTCTGGGATGATTCTGGGTGGATTCTATTATTATCCCCATTTTGCACCTGAGAAAACTGAGACCCAGAGCAGTTAAATGATTTACCCTGGGACACATAACTAGGAAATGTCGGAGGCAAATAGCCTTCCTTACTCCGAGTTCACTGCTCTAACCACTACTATAATTTGCCTCAAGGACAAATCTTTCAGAGGTTGACCCTTGTAACATACCATCTCCCATAGAAATATAATTGGTTTCCTCATCCTCTAAGGGTAGGGCTGCATCATGGTGCTTTGTGGATACTTTAATTCCTCAAATAACAACAATTTAGTATTTAAATAGCAGAGAGACTGTGGGGTATAATGGATAGGGAGCTCTTCTTGAAGCTTGGAAGCCCTGGGATCAAGTCATGCTGATATTACAGCCTGGTTGTGTGTGTGACTCTGGCTAAGCTACTTAACCTCTTGGGGTCCCAGGCAAATCTCTAGGACCATAGGTTGGTGAGCTGATGCCAACCTGTATTAGTAGAGGGAGTTTACTCATCTGATGATTCAATGTGCCAGTGAAATCACAGATCTTGTCCCCATTTAAATCCCACTCCCTTTACAACAACCTAATGACATTGCAAATGTCGTTAACCTCAAGGAGAAAACAGCTTCAAAGGGACTGAAATACCTTGTGCAAGATCATACAGAGAGTTGGTCCCACAGCCACAGGATACTGAATGGGAATTCCCCCCAACTTCAGGGCCTTTTGGGCTGGGAACTTCACTGCCTTCTAAAGTAGCTCATGCCATGTTAGGAGAGCCTTGTTTGTCAGGAAGGCATCGATCCCAAACTAGCCCTCTGCAGCTTTGCTCTGCCAAAGTGTCTGTCTAAATGAATGAGCTGGATGAGATCATCCCTATGGGTCCCTTCCAACTTCAAGTGTTGATTATGTGTCTTGAATATCTAGAGCAGGACAGACAAGCCAGCAGACAGAAAAGAGAGCTGCAGTTTCATGCACAATCCTCGTTCTCTGTTCTACTGTGTATATAGAAATGCCCATTTTATTGGATGTTTGTTAAGTTCAAAAGCAAAATAATAGGGTAAGAGACTAAAAAATGATGAGGACTACTGATGTAAAGGGCTTGGTTCAAATCTGGGATTTACTAAGTAAGTGCCCCTAGGCAAAGTCATTTACCTTCTCTAAGCATCCTCAGTTGCCTTATCTGTAAAATAGGAATAATAATGCCTGCATGACCTACCTACTCCACAGAATTGTAAAAGAAGTCCTTTGTAGCCCCTTGAGAGGTGGCTTAGAATCTCTGGTCCTGAATTCAAATCCCAGCTCTACCTGTGGGACCCTGGGCAAGTCACTTTCCCCCTCTGTAAAGCGTGTGTGCATGTGTATGTATGTATGTATGTATGTATGTAATAAATTAGGTGGTCTCTTATCTAAAACAAGGATTCTTAACCTAGGGCCCACTATTTCAGGGGGTCCATAGACTTGGATAGGAAAAATACCATCTTTGTTTTCACTAATGTCTGACTGAAATTTAGCATTTCCTTCAGTTATTTTAAAAAAACAAACAAACCAAAAACAATGGTGAGGGGGAAAAATTCAGGCTCTAGAGAGCCTGAAATGCAAAGGTGTGTAATTGGAAATGGGGTCTTACTGGAGGAGATACAAGTAAGACAATGGGAGAGGAGTAAAATGTAAGAAGCCCCCCAAAAAAAGGCAGGAAAACGCTATGGTGTGAAGAGCTTCAAAGGCCAAACAGAAGATTTTAGATTTGGTCCTGGAGGTAATAGGGAGCCACTGGAGCTCACTGAGCAGGGGAGAGACACAGTCAGATCTTCACTTTAGAAAAACCACCTTGGCAGCTGAGTGGAGAATGGACTGGAGCAGGCTGAGATTAGAGCCAGGGAGAGCACGAGGCCACTGCCCAGCTATGTGACCTTGGGTCAGTTACTTCCTCTTCATTGGCCTCAGTTTCCTCACCTGTAAACTGAGGGTATTGGACTTGATGGCCTCCAAGGTCCCTTCCAGCTCTAAGGATATGATTCCATAGTCTTACCTTCTCTTCCTTGTTTTCATTGAGTTATTCTTTCAGCAAGGGCACAGCATTAATTTTCTAGAGAAAAAGGACCAGACTACCCAGAGTGATATCTCCCTCTTGTGGCCGCTTGAGATATTACCCCTGAAGACTGCCAGAGCCCTGTTGAGTTTTTATAGCAACAGGCACAGAATTGATTACATCCTGGTATCCAGCAGCAGCAACAATTATTTATATTAGCACCTGCTATGTGCCAAGTACTATACTAAGTGCTTTACAATTATTACCTCATTTGAGCCTCACAACAACCCTGGAAGGTAGGTGCTATTCTTATCCTCATTTTACAGATGAGGAAACTGAGGCAAACAGAGGTTAAGTGACTTGCCCAGGGTCACACAGCTAGTAAATGCCTGAGGCTAGATTTGAACTCACATCTTCCTGATTCCAGTGCTGGCTGTCTATCCAGCGACCTTGAAGGCCAGGGCTGGACCCCTCCTGCAGACTGAAAGCTCCCCATCTTTACCAAAAGGGTTGGTGATTTCATGATCCCTTAAGCAAGCAGTGGGATATTTATTTTAGGAGAGGTATTGTCCCCCTCTATTGACTTAAAGCCAGAGGGCACTGTCCACCTGTCCAAGGGCTGCCAGATGAGATCGTTATTTGGGTGAGAAAACACTAGAATAAATAGCTAAGGACATTACTCAGCATCTTCATCCCAATAACTGGCATTTATACGACCTTTGAGGTTTGCCAAGCACTTTTCACACATTATAATAGTTCACATGTCTATGGGCTCTGAGATTTCCAAGGTACTCTGTTCATGATTCCCCAGGGAGGTAGGGAATGATAATAACTGAAATTTATATTGACTTTTCAGTACACAGGGTACTTTAGGTTGAAAATTATAGAGTTCAGAGTCCATTTTGACCAATGCCCTTATGTTACAAATGAGGAAGTTGAGGCACAAAGGTGTTAAGTGATTTGCTCAAGGTATTGTTGTTGTTCAATCATTTCAGTTGTGTCTGTGTCTTCATACTCCCATTTGGGGTTTTCTTGGCAAAGACACTGAACTGGTTTGCCATTTCCTTCTCCAGCTTATTTACAGATGGGGAAACTGAGGCAAACAGGGTTAAGTGACTTGCCCAGGCTTACACAGCTAGTGAGTGTCTGAGGCCAGATTTGAACTCAGCTCCCCTCGACTCTAGCACTAGTGCTCCATTCACTGTGCCACCTAGCTGCTCTGACTGCTCAAGGTTACATAGTAAGAATCAGAGGAAGGGTTCAAACGGAGAGCCTCTAACTCCAGAGTTGGTGTTCTTTCCATTGGCCCACAACATCTCTGAGAGCTTTATAGAATTATCATATTTGAGCTTCAGGACGGTCCTGCAAAGTAGGCACTATAGGTATCATTCATCTTATTTTGTAGAAGAGGAAACTGAGGCAGTCAGAGGTTATATAGCCTCTGGTTACATAGCTAGTAAGAACCAAAGGCTGGATTTGAACTCACGTCTACCTGACTCTAGGTTCAGCACAGTATTCCCCTAAGACTTCCTCAGAGAGAGGGGGTGACTTGTCAATAGTTAACACAGCTAGCAAGTGTCAAGAGTGGGCTTTGAACCCCTCCTCACTTTGTGTCAGCGATCTATTTACTAATCTGCAGGTACTACTACCGCTATTTTCACAAATGAGGAAACTGAGAACCTGAAAGATGATGTGAGTATTGGCATCATAAAGTGGCAACAACAATAACAACACATTAAAAAGGGACAGATTCACTTTCTTCTTTCAGAATCTAAGTTTCTTCCATGATGATATTGTTGCTTGGGGCAGCTAGGTGGCGCCAAGTGCATATAGTTGCACATAGTGCAACAAGTGCTGGACCTGGGGTCTGGAAGACTCATCTTCCTGAGTTCAAATCTGGCCTCAGATACTCACTAGCTGTGTGACCTTAGGCAAGTCACTTAACCCCGTTTGCCTCAGTTTCCTCAAATGTAAAATGAGCTGGCAACGGGATTGGCAAACCACTCCAGTATCTCTGCCAAGAAAACCCAGATGGGATGATCAAGGGTCAGACATTACTGAAAACTACTGAACAACCACAAAACATTGTTTTGTGTGTGTGTGTGTGTGTGTGTGTGTGCATGGATAACATCACAGGATTTAGAAGTGCAAAGGACCTCAGTAACTAGTTAGTTTGTTTGACCCATTTTTTAGAGGAGGAAACTCATACAAATTAAGAGACCTGCCCACAATATCATAAGCAGGAAGGAACAGAGCTGTATTTTGAACTTGGGGCCCCCAGCTCCAAAGCCTGTACTATTTCCTGGGCACCATTCTATGATTTTTCTGGGGTGGGGCTAAAGAGAAAATGCTGACGTCTCCCACAAGGTGAGAGATCAAGGCGTGTTTCAGAGGAGAAACAGACTCTCTTTGGGTCTCTGAATTGAATGCTGAGTTTCGAGGTCAGCTCCCCTCTTTCCCTCCATCCTCACTCTGTATTTTCTGTGTCTAAGAGTTGGGACGCGTGGCATCTATTTCCTTTGCTGTAGCCAGAGACATTGGGATTCCTGGGCTGTCAGCTGCCCCTTCCTGCTCCCCAACTCAACTTTATCTTCCAGGGGAAATACAATTAACTCCCCATAGGAGCTGGGGGGCCTCTTCCATCTTCTCTCTGCTTTTCATGGAGCTTTATCACTTCAGGCGAAACCCACCCCTGGACAGTGAACGTATCTAAGGGCCAAGAGTAGAAGAGTAGCCACATATCAGAAAACCAGGGGTTTGAGCTCCAGATTATCACTCAGCTCTGTGGCCTTGAGCACACAGCTTGAGCTTCAGTTTCTTCAAGATAATTAAGAAAACATCAAAATATCTGAAAAAAACCCCAGAAAGATGTTCAGAAGGGGATGCTAACCAACAGGGAAACAGTTGAAAGAATTAAATAAGATAACATGTAGATAACATGGTGCAGTAGATACAGTGCTAGGTCTGGAGTCAGAAAGACCCGAGTGCCCTTAACAAAGACCTCAGGCACTTAACTATCTGTGTGACCCTGGGCATTCAAGGGACATTTGCTGAATGAATAAATGACAGCAGTCATGAAATACACAAGACCACTTCATTTGGAATCTGGAGGCCTGGATTCGAAGTCCAGATCTAACATTTACTAGCTGCGTGACCATAGGCAAGGTGATGGATGAGTTATTCTGTAGGATCCCTTTCCTGTAGTTAACTTGGGGAGCTTGGCGGCATAGTGGATAGAACACCAGGCCTGGAGTCAGGAAGACTTGAGTTCAAATCTGGCCTCAGAAAATTACTAGCTGTGTGACTCTGAGCAAGTCACTTAATAGCTCTTTGCCTCAGTTTCCTCGTCTATAAAATGGGGATAATATTGGCACCTACTGTTTGTTGTGAGGATCAAAGGGGGGCACTCTTTGGAAAGTGCTTTGGAAACCATAAAGTGCCACATACCTGCTTAGTGCTATTATTCTAACTCTAAATCAATAATCCTAAAATCCTTTGACCCTAAACCAATTTTCTTTTCTAAGTTTCAGTCTCCTCTTTTGTAAAATGGAGAGATGATGAGACTTTCCTATCTCATGGGACCATAGATCTTGAGCTGAAAGAGTTCTCAAAGTTCATCTAGTCAAATTCTTCCTTCCACCCATTTTACTGATAAAGGGACTGAGGCTCCAGGAGATGAAGTGACTTGGGATCATAGGATCACAGACCTCAGTGGCCATCTGGCCCAACTTCTTCATTCTACTGTGGAGAAATCTGAGCACCAGGGAAGTGAAGTCACTTCTCCGTGATCACACTGACAATATGCATCAGAGGTAAGATTCGAATGTGGTTCTTCTAACCTCAGACCCCACGCTCTTTCCACTGTGCTACATGGCTAGACTCCTTGTAGGCAAAAATCTTTGTCTGCTTTAAGACACTGCAGACATGACAGTCATCATTATTTTTCCTAAGAGAGTTGGCAATGTAGGGTTTTAGTTTAGTTAGAGATGACTTTCTCCAAGATGGAAGAGTCCACCAAAGTGTGGTGTTGCGGCTGCCATCTTTAAACTTGGAGAAGATCAAAACTAATTAAGTCTGCAGGACAATGGGACGGGTTAAAATATAGCTGCAGCTGCCCTGTGGAGGAATGCCTCCCATCTGAGGGAGATAGGCCTTTCATCCAGGCTGCACTTGGCTGGTAATAAGGTTGAGGGCAGAGACAGCTGATCCCCCCCGGGTAGAATGCATCCCTGCCACATGCCACTGATGGTCATGCAGACTGCTAGGAAGGGGTGGTCTCCCTCATACGTTAGGGCTCTGAGACTTGCCTCTCAGGCTTCTTTTTTTTTGTTCTTGTTCTCAAAAGAGCATCTCAGAGGGTGAAATCATCTCAAACAAAGAGGCTGTTCTATTTGAACCTTGATGGGGCAGGCTTTTCTTGGGAGGCATGTCAGGATAAATGGGTGAGTGGTGCAGGCTCTGAGAGACACACATGCATGTTTCACATGGGTTCTAAGACTTAGATGTTGCTGCTGGCTTTTGGCAAGTCACAGTTTGAAATGAACTTCATGCATGCTTTACAGAGAAATCCATGCATGGCTTAGCCAATATTTTGTAAGGGTGCAGTGCATCTTATGGGAGACCAGTCAGTTTAATGTTGTTGTAATATCGTCAGGCCAGCTTAATGTCCCTTTCAAGGAATTCATCATTCATTGATTTAACATGCAACAAGCATTTGTTAAGGGTCTACTCTGTGAAAAGCATCAAGCTAGTTGTTTTTGGAACCTTTGTCGAGGAGATATTTGAATGCACAAAGCATTTGTGGTTTGGTTAGCATGAGGAGCTCCTGGTGTGGGAATTCTCTCCACCGACGGACTGGATAGAACATTGGGCTTGCAGTTGAAAAGAACTGGCTTCAAACCCCACTTTCGACACTTCCTGCAGCACCTTTGGCAAATCTCTTAATTCCTGTGTCAGGTAATTCCTTAGGATTTACCCAAGGCATGGGGATGTGGGTGGTCGACCAGCCTGAGAGTCAGGGAAACCTGGGTTCAGGTCCTACAAGACCTGGGTTCAGATTCTGCTTCTGGTACTTCCTACCAGTATGATTTTGGGGAAGTCTTCTTGGACTTCCACTTCTTCTTCCTGGACTCAGTTTCCTCATCTGTAAAAAGAGAGGAATTGGACTACCTCTGAAGGTCCTGCCAGCTCCAGATCTATGATTCTATGGAGTTGATTGAGGTTCAGAGACTGTTAATGTCTTAGCCATGATCACATAGCTTATGTGGAAGGCAGGATTTGAATTCAGGTTTTCTTGACTCCAAGCCTGGTCTACTTACATTATACCATGTCAGTCAAGTTAAGTTAAGAAGGAATAAGTGATTTGGCCAAGATCTCACATGTAGTAGGCTTTGCAGATGGGATTTGAACTCAGGTCTTCTTGACTCCAAGCCCAGAGATTACGGAACAGAAATAGACAGGTTAATAAGCAGGAATGAGCTTTGAGCTATACCCATCGAAGGCACTTCCATGCCTATACTGGAGAGGTCACAAATACAGATATTGTAAATAAAGTGAACTAGCTGGCCCTTTTCAGTTCTGGACCTATGATCCTCTGGTCCCTGTTATTAAAAGACAGTCTCTTTCTGATTCTGGTCTCTGGGTTTATTGGGACTCACTTTCTTGAGATCTGTTGTGGCACGAGGTAAGAGGAGGAAGAGTCAGCCATTATGATACCCAACCTCTTTCCAAACAGCTAGAAGGTAACAGGATGCCAGCTGATAATTGCTAAGAATAGTTAAGCTTCATTCTCCTAACATAGTCCAAACAAACCACAGAAGTCCCAAATCCTCCCTTGTGAGATAGGGCTGGTGATAGTGAGATTTTTCCTGGGATAGCGGGAGGGTGGGCTGAAGTACATGAAAGTATTTAGGAGAAGCAATGTGGTAGAGTGGAAAAAGCATGGAATTTGAAGTCCCAGAACCTAAGTCCCCTAAGCTCTGGTTCTGCAATTTGTTTATCTGCGTGACCTTGGGCAAGTCATTTAACATTTCCATACTTTAGTTTCCTCATCTATAAAGTGAGGGGGTTGGATTAGGTGCTCTTTATATCCAGTTCTAGAACTATTATCCCAAGAATATGGTAGAGATTAAAAGTGGGTTAACCCATTTGGGTCTCAGTTTCCCAAATAGTTGGTCTAGTGATGGTCTTGGACTCAGTGCTTCTAAGGTCCAGATCTTTCACAAGTCTTGGATTCTATGATCTGTGGTCTTGTAATTTGGGAAGGCATGTTTGGATCAAGCTCTTATACTTGATGTGTGATCTTTGGCAAGTTTCTTTACTTCTCTGGACCCCAGTTGCCTCCTCTGTAAAATAAGGAGGTTGGATTCTATGGTTTTTAAAGCCCATTTCACTTTAAAAGTCTATGATCCTAATTTTATAGATTTTATGAAACATTTGAGCTGGGATAGATCTTAGAAGTAATCTCAATAGAGCAGAAAGCTGTTATCTGGAAAGGTAAAGGGACTTGATATGTTGGTAAATTCAGTTTGCTTGGTATAATCGAGGTACAGTGGAAAGAAAATGGACTTGAGAGTCAGAGGATTTGAGTTCAGTTTTTGCCACTGTGTGATCTTAGACAAGTAACTTTACCTCTCTAGGCCTAAGTTTCCTCATTTGTAAAATGAGGAACTTGAGTTATATGACCTTTAAATGCTCCAAAGTCTGTGATGCTGTGTAAACTGGGACAGATTAAACCATTACACCTGGCACCTTTCCTCCAGGAAGAGTGTATTTCCACTTCCAAAGAATGATGGAGTTTAATTAGATGGCCTCGGAGGTCCCTTCCTTGTCCATACTTATGAGATTGTGAACATTCACTAAATGTTCTCATATCATGTAGTAATAAACTCTTCTCTGAAAGCCAAGATTCTCCATCTATTGCATCTATCCCTTAATTACTGATACAAAGGATTCTGCCTTATTTCCCTATGGTAGTTTCAACCATTTTTTTACCACTAGATGGCAGCAAAACCTAAGCCATTCTTCCAGGTTCAAGCCGGACTCCTGAAAGTCAAAGAGATTTTTGGGCTCACCTTATCTAATCTTTTCACTTTACTGCCAGCCAACTATAGCCTAGGGAAAGAAAGCGAGTTGCTCAAAAATCCTCATATAAATAGAAGTTTTACGGCAGCTGGTGCTTGGAATGGTTACATAATCCATATCAAGCTGAGTGACGAATCAGAGGATTTCCTAGCAATCTGGAAAAAAGCAGTTGAATCCTCCTATTGGCCAGGCACAGTGCTAGATGGCAGGGATACAGAGACACAAAACAAAAACAGCCCCTTCTCTCAAGGAGGGGTTTACATTCTATGGCCCAAACACTTCCTTTTACAGGAAAGGAAGCTGAGAACTCAAAGAGGTCAAGACTGGCCTAAGGGTCACATAGCTTGAGACCTGGGGTGGGAATACAGGTTGACTTCTATTTGTCTATTTATTTTTAAAATTTTAATTAATTTATTTATTTTTAGTTTACAACAATCACTTCCATAAACTTTTGAGTTTTAAATTTTCTCCCCCTCCTCAAGTCTGCGTGCAATCTTTAGGCTCTACGTATACATTCCCATTAAACATATTATCACATTACTCATGTTGTAAAGAATAATAAGAACCAATAGTAAGAACCACAAGAAAGAACAAAACAAAACAGAAGGAAAAAAATAGCAAATAGTATCTTTCGATCTGCATTCAAACTCCATAGTTTTTTCTTTGAATGTTGATAGCATTTTCCATCATGAGACTTTTGGAGATGTCTTAGATCCTTGCATTGCTGAGAAGAGCTAAGTCTATCAAAGTTAGTCATTACACAACGTGGCAGTTACTGTTTACAATGTTCTCCTGGTTCTGCTCACTTCACTCAGCATCAGACCATACAAGTCTTTCGAGGTTTTTCTGAAGTCTGTCTGCTCATCATTTCTTAAAGCACGATAGTATTCCATTACATTCATATACCACAACTTGTTCAGCCATTCCCCAATTGATGGGCATCTTCTCAATTTCCAATTCTTTGCTACCACAAAAAGAACTGCTATGAATATTTTTGTAAACGTGGGTCCTTTTCCCATTTGTATAATCTCTCTCAATAGCCCTAGAAGTGCTATTGTTGGGTCAAAGGGTATGCACATTTTTATAGCCCTTGGCATAGTTCCAAATTGCTCTCCAAAATGGTTGGATCATTTCACAAGTCCAACAGTTTGACTTCTGATAAGATTTAGAGATGGAAGAAACCTTAGAGATCATCCAATTCAATTTTCTCATTTTACTGAGGAGGAAACTAAGTCCCACAGAGGTTAAAATGCCTTGTCCAGAGTCTCAGACGTAGGAAATTGTTCCAAACTCCAATCTTGTGACTATTTAGCAGAGTGGAAAGTGTGCTGGGCTTGGTTGTTTAGATGAGTGGGAAAGGGCCTTGGGGCCATCTGGGTCATTTCCTCTCCCACTCTGCATTTTATAGAGGAGGAAAATGAGGCTGAGTCAGAGAACCCAGGTTCACATCTCAACTCAGCTCCTTACTACTTACGGGTCATTGGGCAAGTTAAAGACTCTCTTGAGCTTCCTTTCCCAATTAAAAATAAAGAAACTAGATTAATTAATTTCTAAAGTTCCTTGAGTTCTAAATAGGCAATTTAAATCCAATGCTTTTGCCACACCCTACTGCCTCCTGGTTCTCTCCACAGACTCAACTCAATGAAGGAAAAGAAAATAATTCAGATTAATCCCTCCCCACCCCCACTTTCATGACACAAAGAAAGGCTTAAAAAAGTGAGTGAGAAATAATCCTTTGTGGTGTGTGCTTTAGTAATAGTAGCTGCTGTACACTACTCTAAGGTTTATAAAGCACTTTATATATGTTAACTCATTTGATCCTCACAAGATAGGGAGGTAAGTGCTATTATTATCCCTATTTCAGAGATGAGGAAACTGAGCTTTATCAAGATTAAGTGATTTGCCCAGTGTCACAAAGGTAGTCTGAGGTGAGTTTTCCTGACTACAAGTCCAGAATTTTATTTATTGCACCAATATCAGTGCATGTAAATCTTGGCGTGGCTTTCCTACAAATGCTAGCAAGCTCCTATGAAGCACCAGAATGAAATACCTGAAGGCTGATCCTTCCCTCTCATAGCTCTAGAAAGAGTGATACCCATTAAAAAAAATGTTTTTATCGATTATATTTTTATTGATTACATAGATTTAATGGAAAAGTTTCTTAGAAGCCTATTTTGGCACTGAAGATTCAGAATATTACTGAAAAAAAACCCTAAATTTTCAAATCTATACCGCAAGATCTTAAAGGGGGATCGGCCCCTCAAGCTCAGAACACCGCCACATATTGGTAAGAACATAAAGACATGTGGTCTCCAATCCCCACGCTGATCCTCTCTCCTTTCCTACCCCCACCCTAAACCATGATCCTAGCCAGAGACAGAGACCTGCAAAGAGCTGAAAGTGTCGTTAGGGAAGGAGTGGGAAAGGCATCATTGCATCAAGGGAAAAGTCCAAGTGACAGCTGGAGAATCTCGGCTTTTGGAGAAGTGTGTATTACTACGTCATCTGTGAACGTTTAGAGAATGTCGATGGACTTACAGAATAAAGGAAGGGGCCTCAGAGACCACCTAGTCTAACCCTTCATTTTCCAGATGGGAAGACTGAGGCCCAAAGACGTTAATTGGCTTATCATAGGACCTTAGATCTAGAGTTGGAATGGACCTTGGAGGTTGCTTGTCTCATTTTATAGGGAGGTTAAAGCAACTTTCCCAAGACCACACAGGTAGGAAGCATCCTTGGAGCCAGGGGATTTTCTGCTATATCTCTCTTGCAGGGAATCTCTGTTGTCTGGGACACGTGGTCATTCACCTTCCATTTGAATACCTTCGGTGATGGGGAGTTCACTACCTTGGCATCTGCCTGCTTAACCATAAGTGTCAATATTATAATTACCTTCTAAAATTTTGGAACGAGGGAGGGCCAGAATTACCATTACCTTCTCCGCTTGACACCAGCTAGAACAGTAACGGAATTCCTATGTGTTGGTTAGGTGGATGATCATTAATAGGGCAAAGTGGACTTGTCCCTTAGGAAAGGGGAGACAGTGCCATTGACCTTCAAGCAGGGTAGAGTTTTGAATTCAGAGGGATGATATTACTGATAGCAGTTTTGTTATTTTCATGAGACAGGGTGTCCCTATCTCATTCAGCCTGGAAGTATAGCTGCCACTCATGAGCCTTATCCCACTGCTGATCAAAATGGAAGCTTTAACCTGCTCTGTCTCTGACCTGGCTGGATTCTCCCTTCCTCAGGCAGCCTGTTGACTCCCCCTACCCTGCCAAGCACCGGGAGCTTTCCACTATATTGGTGCCAGCCTTAGCATGGTCACCCAATTGGCTTTAGGGCCCCTCTAGCTCCAAACTCTTGAGCCCAATGGATTCACCTGCTTCAACATTTCCCAAGAGGCAGGAATGAGAGGCATGTGCCAACACACTCAGTCACATAATTCTCAAGACGTCAGAGTTGACCAGGCCTAGACCCTAGCATGCGACTTTGCTTGATGAGTACCAGGAGACAGGGCCTAAAGACAAAGGTATGCTGAGGCCACTTCCTTTTTCCTCTCTTCCAATCTATCTTTGTCTCTCCCTCTCTCTTTCTAGTGGATAATGAAGCCAGAGGCTCTTTCCTTCCCTCTCTCTGGTGAGCAGGAGATCAGTCTTCTTGGCACCATTTTCATTCATTCACTTTCTTTCACAGAACTATCAATCTAGAGCTAGAAAGACCCTTGGAGATCATCAATTCCAACCCTCACACCTCTCTTTGTATCCCCAGTGCTTAGCACAGTGCCTGACACACTCTAAAATTCTGTTTTACAGATCAGGAAACTGAGGCCTAGGGAGATCAAGTGACTTGCTGGAGGTCACAGAGGAAGTTATCATTTAGAGGTGAGATTTGAACCCAGATCTTATGACTCATTTTATGCTAGACGTAGGCAGTAAACTGTGTTCAGAGCTCTCTTGGCTGGTAGAGGAATTCTGGCAATCAGCTGCTCTCTCCCTGCCACGGCTTATAATAATAAAGCTTCTTTTTCTGACTTTTACCAAAATTATATGTAAATTCTGGTTCTTTTACTATGCCATCACCATGTTCAGTGCCTCTGACACTCTTAGGAAGGAAATATTCATGACATACAGATTTGAGGCTCCTTAATCATCCACAAGCCTCTTGGCCGATTTGTTTATCAAACCTGAGCCTGATTTTCCGACATAATTCTTCCATTCTCCCATATGCCCCCTTTACTTAAATATTCTGAATACAAAAGTATATGTTGACCTAATCGATTTACCTCTTTGTCCTTGGTAACAGGTGTTTCCACATAAGCTGCAGTTACCTTCAAGGTGATCTTTTGTTCAGACAAAGTGAGGGGGTGCCCCAAAGAATGACTGTTCTCCTTGCCTTTGGGTGCCAGATGAAAACCAACTTCATCAGTTCCTTTGTTGGCCTATCTAAGGAGACCCTACAGAGCCATGCTTGAATGTAGCTTCATCTTCTTTTTGTTTAGACTGTGACTTCCTTGATGGCAGGAACTGGGTGGGTCTTTTTGGCCTTTTTTTAAAAAAACATTCCAGTACTCAGCACAATGTTCTGCAAATTTGTTGTTAAGTCATTCAGTTTGACTTTTGGTGACTCCATGGACCAACTTGTCCACGGAGTTTTCTTGGGAAAGATACAGGAGTGGTTTGCCATTTCCTCCTCCAGTTTTATATGGGCTGGAGTTAAGTGACTTGACCAGGGTTACACAGTTAATAAGCATCTGAGGCCAGATTTGAACTCTGGTCTCTCTCACTCCAGGCTTGATACTCTATGCACTGTGCTACCTCACTTCCCCCTTTACACGCAGTAAGCACTTAAAAATGCTAGTTAGCTGATTGACTTATAGTTGAGTATCACTATCACTATAACTTGGTTATTTCCACAGTATGCCACTTGGTCATTGAACAAAATCTTCCTTATAGAGACTTTCAGTTTATTTCATTTTTATATATGGATTAAGTTTTAATTTTTGTACCTTCTTCCCTTTTCAGGCACTCTGAGCCATCAGTGTGGAAGTGGAGGGGTTACACAATTAAAAAAGTAGACTCATTGAGCTGGAAGGGATGTTCGGGGTCATCTGGTCCAGCCCCTTTGTTTTATAGCCGAGGAAACCAAAGTTCATAGAAGCTCAGTGGCTTGTCTGACATCAAAAAAGGAATGTGTCAGAATTAGGATTTGAACCCAGATCCTCTGGCTTCAGATCCTGTGCTCTTTCCATGGCTAAAGAATTCATCCCCTGGTGGTTTTGTTGTGAGTCTCTCTGGGCTTAGCTAGTTTGGTCCTTGGACAGATGATTCAGTCTCTAATTGGGATCAAAGTCTTTTCTTGAGTTCATCTCTGGGATAGATAGAGTTAAGAATGACTTTGTTAGAAGAAGTCAGAATCAACAAACATTTATCAAGCACTTACTGTGTATTTGGGAAATAATTGTTGTTGAGTTGTTTTTAAGTTGTATCTGACTCTTAATGACTCTATTTGGGATTTTCTTGCCAAAGATACTGGAGTGGTTTGTTATTTCCTTCTCCAACTCATTTTACAGATGAGGAAACTGAGGCAAACAGGGTGAAGTGACTTTCCCAGGGTCACATAGCTAAGTGTCTGAGGCCAGATTTGAACTCAGGAAAATGAATCTTCCTGACTCCAGGCCTGGTGCTCTATGCACTGTATCACCTAGCTGGGAAATAATTAATGAAATAAATGAAAATAATTTTTTTCAAAAAAGCACTTACTGTGTGCCAGGCATTATGTGAAGCCCTGGGGATACAAAGAAAAACTTAAGACAGGCCTTGCCTTCAAGGAACTTACAGTGTAATGGGGGAAGACAGCATGGGAAAGGGAGCTGAAAAGTGAGGGAGAGGGTACCCAGCTGGGGGCATGATGGAATACTGCTGCGGCAGGGAGAAACCATCCAACGTGGTGAATGCTTCAAAGAGGATTTCATTTTGCAGGGTGATGAGTTTCTGGAGACTGTGAAGCCTAGAAGAGAAAACATGTGGGAAATATGAGGAGAATTCTCTGGTGACACTTTAAATGACGGAAGGGAGGGGCTCCCAGATGTCTACCCCTTCCCCCAACCAGAGGGAAGGAGGCACCCCAAAGGCTGCAGGTACTGAGGACTTGTGAGGTTCAGAGTTGGTTTCATCTTGTAGAATGATGAGTTTCTGGAAATGATGAAGTCTTGGAGAGCAACCAGGTGATAAATGAAGTCAGACATTATGATGCTTCAGGTAATGAAGCTTAGGATCCTAGAATTAAAAGTTTAGAGTAGGAGGGGACCTTAGAGATCATCTAACCCAACCCTCTAATTTTATGGAGGAAGAAACTAAGGACCAGAGAAATTCAGTGACCAAAGCCACGAGAAAGGATCAGAGATACCGAGCTGGGAGGGACCTTAGAATTCTAGTCCCCTCATTTTACAGATGTGGAAACTGAGTCCCTGAGAAGTCAGGTGACTTGCCTAAGACCTCACAAGTAGAAAAAAGCAGAACTAGCATTTAAATCCAGGGCCACTAATTCCAAATCAAACACTTTTCAGTCCTTTTGCCTCCAGCTTTCCAAGGGAGCGTATAAAGCAGTATTATTGTTTGGAGGCTATATTCACATCTACATAGGTTGTTGTTTTCATTCAGATGCAAAATAGGCAAAGGAGAAATATTCACTGTGGTTCCTTCTCATCTATGGGGCTTATGATTTGAATAGAGTAAAAAAGTTCTTTATAGGCTTTGTTAATTGTAGCTATGGAACATCCCTAATACAGTATTTCAAAACAAGCTTAATCAAGAAATTGAAGGGATGCCCATAAATGGGGGAATGGCTGAACAAGTTGTGCTATGTGATTATGATGGAATACTATTGTAATATAAAAATGATGAGCAGGATGCTTTCAGAAAAACCTGGAAAGATTTGCATGGGTTGATGCAAAGTGAAATGTACTGTGTACAAAGTAACAGCAATATTGTGTGTTGATTAGCTGTGAATGACTTAGCTATTCTCAGCAATACAATGATCCAAGACAACTCTGAAGGACTTGTGATGAAAAATGTTATCCACCCCCAGAAAAAGAACTGATGGGAGTCTGAATGCAGATTGAACAGCCTTTTTTTTTACTTGTTTTATTTTTTGTCTATGTTTTCTTTCACAACATGACTATTGTGGAAATATGTTTAGCATGACTACACATGTGTATCCTATATCGAATCGCTTGCCTTCTCAGTGGGGGGGTGGGGAGGGATGAAGGGAGAGAATTTGGAACTCAAAGTTTTAAAAACGAATGTTAAAAATTGTTTTTACATGTAGTTGGGGGAAAATAAAACACTAAATTTAAAAAAAAAACAATCCTAATCAACTTATTCCCTGTCATGTAAGCAAAGTTTGTAATTTCATTCTTGGCACAAGGCAAATGGCCTTCATGGTTCTGTTATCTCACCTTATAGTCAGTGTAGTCTTTGATCATCCATTCAAATCTCTGGACAACCCCTTTTCAGTTATGGATAGGCAGGGGAAGAAAAAGGTTTTTATTTCAAAACATTCATTATAGAATTCAAATAACCAGAACCCAAAGTTCCAAGAAGCCTCACTTAACCAGAAGGTTTTCTCTACCCTCCAATCAGTGTATTCTATTCCAGACACAGCATCTAGGGGAGGGTGAACAGGATGGTGAAAGGCTGGGAACTTTCTCCCTTGCCCTTTTGGTTTCTGGAGCATCTTCATGCTTAAGACCTCTGATAGGCAGGATTTTCTTCTGTTGCTGGCCTGGGGAGCAGATGGCATCCCCTGCCATCTCAGCTTCCTGATGAACCAAAGGGCCAGCTTCCATAGTATAAGAATTTATGAACCAAATGAGGTAATTTGTGAAGGCGCTTCTCCGGTGAAGATATCAGCTATTGTTATTGTCATTATCACTTTCATAATCATTTCTTATTATCATAGAATCTCAAAGGTGGAAGATGCTTCAGTAGCTCTCTCCTCCAACCCGTTTGGGACAAGAATCCTCTCCCCATGACTTATTTTGAGAAATATAGAGTTACTTGTATGAATGGATACACAGGGAAGTGAGCAGAGACACAAATTACCTTGTTTGGTTCACAAATTCTTGTGCTATGGAAGCTGACCGTTTGATTCATTAGGAAGCTGAGATGGTAGGGGATGCCATCTGCTCACCAGGCCCAGAAAAAAATTCAGAAAGAAAAGAAGAAGAAAATCCCACCTATCTGAGGTCTTAAGCATGCAGATGCTCCAGAAACTAGAGGGGCAAAGGAGAAAGTTCCATGGATAGTTACATATTCAGTCTAATGTAATAATACTGTTCATCAAAGGAATTTCCTTAATAGCTTGCCCTAATATGTAATAACTAACATTTATAATATATTTTAAGGTTTGTTAAATGATTGATATACGTTATTGAATTTGATCCTCACAACAACTCTGTGAGATAGTTTACAGTCATTTTGCTTTATTTTATTCAGTTTTTATTTTGTTTCCCATTTTGAAGATAGGGAAACTGAAACTGAGAGGTTAAGTGATCTGCCTAGCTTCATATAGCTAGTAACAAATTAATGAAAAAAAAAGTACTTACTATATGCCAGGTGTGCTGAATGATGGGAATAAAAATACAAAAAATGAGACAACCTTTTCTTGTCCTCAGGGAGCTTACATTTTAATAGCACACATAGGTATAGTAGTAGCAGACATGGGTGCTTTGGTCAAAGAAATCACAGGGATGGAGTGGAGTCATAGGCAATTGATGCACACATCCTTTCTAGAAATGGTATCATTTATTTAATTATTTGCTTATTTTTTTCTAGAACTAGATGTGAAGATGGGATGGGGGGAAGCGGTATATGGGTACATCCTCATGGCATGAAGGTGGTCAGGAAGGAACAGTGTAGTGTGTCACAAAATGGTGACCCCTCACCAACCATCAGTAGAAGTCTAGACTCCAGATGGGATTTGAACCCAAATCTTTCTAGAATCCAAGTCCAGCACTCTACCTGCTAAACTTCGCTAGGAGGGAGAAGCCAGAGATTAGCTGGTACAAAGAGGACTGAGAGAGTAGAAAAGGCCTTGGTGGAGATTGAAATCAGCACTTTGGACAGCCATCCAACTCCTCTTACTGTATTCCCTGGCTTCCTTTAAATCCCAACTTAAATTCCATCTTTTATAGGAAGCCTTCCCAAACTCCTCTCAACTCTAGGGCTTTCCCCCTGTTAATTATTTCCTATTTATCCTTTATATAGCTTGTTTACATGTTATCTCCCCCATTAGATTGTGAGCTCCTTGAGGGCAGGGACTGTCTCTTGCCTCTTTTTGACTCCCCAGCGCTTACTTAGTACAGTGCCTGGTACACAGTAAGTGCTTAATAAATGTTTATCAGTTGATGAAGGAATTCTACTCAGAGGGATCAAGAGAAGTGCATTCTCCTTAATTTATCTTGAAAATACTTTACAAAAAAAATCTGTTATTTTGCAAATCTAGTAAGATGACAAAGCAGGAAGACATCTTTTGCCAATGAACAGGATGGGATAGAATGAAAATCTTTTTTGGTTTGCGTTTGAACAACTGGTTCCTCCACTCCTTCACAGGGGAATGTTGTCATAATTGCCATGGAGGGCACTTAAGTCCCAAAGAGAATTCAGATATTGTACCAAGGTTCATCAGATAAATACAAGGGGCATTTACTAAACCATGTGGATGTGGGAATCAAAAGAAAAACACTATGAGACAAATTACAAGGGTAAACCCAGGGTTTTCCCTTAGGGTATCCTCTCATTGATACCACATGGGTCTCATTCTAGAAGCACGATGAGTCCCTCCCTTGATGACAACATATCTTAGCTGCAAGTAGGGTATATTGTGTTCTCTGTTTTTCAAACTATTTGCAAGTGATAATGTCAGTTAATTTTTTGGTAATTCACTGGCTTGTGTCAGAAGTGCTAAGACTGTGCTCTTCCTTGATGCATTATTTTTAATCTTTGTAAGGTTTATGTTATTGTTTTCCAGTTGTTTCAATCATGTCTGACTGTTTGTGACCCCATTTGTGCTTTTCTTGGCAGAGATGCTGGAGTGGTTTGCCATTTCCTTCTCCAACTCATTTTAGAGGTGAGGAAACTGAGGCAAATAGGGTGAAGTGACTTGCCCAGGGTTACACAGTTAGTAAATGTCTGAGGCTAGATTTAAACTCATGAAGATAAATCTTCCTGATTCTAAACCCCGTGCTCCAATCATTGTATCATCTAGCTGCCACTTGGAAATATTCTCAAGTTCTTGCCCCTCTACCAATGCATATCTTCCATGGGCACTAAACAAGCTTGTTTCCATCTGTATAAATATGTAATTAGTTTTGACCTGCTGCCTTTTAGAACAGGTAATGCTCACTTCTGTTCAGGTAGGTCACATATTGGAGATTGGATCCTCCCTAGATTTGAGATTTGCTACATTATTCTCTTTTTTTATTTTTTCATTGTGATTTGTTTAGTAACTTTAAACTTAAAATCAGTTTTAAATAAAGTTTAGACTTATCTGTACAAAAAAAGAAAGGCAAAACCAGCAAAAAAAGGAGGAGGCAAAAGAAAGGCAAAACCGTATCAGTAACTGGCTTTCAACTATTATATTTTAGGTGATCTTTCTGTTGTCCTTACACTTGGATCCAGTAACCATGTGTAGTAATTTGCCAATTTTATCTTCATTAACTGAAAGGCAGCATTGAGGACGTGTTTGGCCAGAAGAGGACACTGGCCAGTCATGTAGCAGAGGGAGGCATAAGAGGGGAACAGCCGAAGAGCCAGGCACACTGGTGTTAATGAGATATTCAAAGAACCAGAGGGAGGCTTGCATCCAGCATGGCGGTTAGCCTTCCGTGGAGGACACATGGCAAGATATGGAAAATGCTCAAGGTACTCCAATGGTCCCCTGTTTACCCTAGGATAAAAGACAAATGCTTTATGCTGGTATTTAAGACTTGCCAGGCTCTGGTTCCATCCTTCCAGTCTATTCTTATTTCCCATGAATCCCCCTCTTACATAATGTGTTCCTACCAAACTGACCTAGTTACCAAGTCCTTCTCCTGTTCTCTTCATCCCAAACATTTGTCAACCGATGATAGATTGATGAAAGAAAAGCCGTTCTATCCATGTAGTCTGTGTACACTCGTATAGCTTTCCTTGCTCCCATGGCTGGAGTATTCCACACCCCTCCCATCTTCTCTCTGTCTCAGAATCTTTTATCTTCCTCAAAGGTCACTTTAGAAGCCAGTTCCTTGTAGAGGGACCAGTATTTTTTCCCCCTTCTCAAATGACCTTTTATTTACTTAAACATTTAGTTGAATTAACACCAGTGAAAAGTAAGCTTCCCCAAAACAGCAGGGATTGTTTCATTTTTAACTTTGTATCTCCAAGGGGCTACTTAGCACAGTACTAAGCTCAGAGTAGATACTTAATCAATGTCTGTTGATTTTTCTATGGATTGTTATATGTGTCCATATTGTTTCCAACAGAATGTAAGCTCCCTGAGATCAAAGACTGATTCATTTTTTACTTTGTATCCTCATTAGTTAGCATACAACCAGGCTTAGTAAGGACTTAACAAATATAAGTACTTTGTAAGAACTTAATAAATGCTTGTTTCTTTATCAATGTGCTGTTATGTGTGCCCACTTGGTTCCAATAGAATGTAAGCTCCCTGAGGACAGGGACGGATTCATTTTTAACTTTGTATCCTTGTCATCTAGTACAATGCCCAGTTCACAGTGAACACTTAATAAATGCTTACTGATTTATCAATGGATTGCTATACATTACAAGTTTTTTCCCAATAAAACATAAGAGACTCAATACCTAGCACAGTGCCAAGCTCATAGTAAGTTCTCAATAAATGTTTATTGATTTATTAATGGATTGTTATGTGTGTACCTGTTGTTTTCGATACTGTCAAAGAGAGAGACAGTTTCATTTTTGTCTTTGTAAACCCAAGGCCAATCTTAATGGCTGCCTCAAAGTAGTTACTTAATAAATAAAAGCCTGTTGAACTCCACTGTATTGAATTGAGACACAGAATCTCAGAGGCAGGAGGGATCTCAGAGGTCCCTTGCCTGATGAAGAAGCCTCTGTTATATCCTGGACGAGTGGTCAACCTGCTTGCATCTGAAGAGTTCTAGTGAGGGGAACCCACTGACACCTGAAGCTATCATCATGACCTCCAGTCCCTCTGTACTTTCTGAGGCTATCCACTCTGACTTCACTTTCCCTCCTTCCAAGTCTTGACACAGTTGTTGGTCAACTGAATTCCACAATGCCCTCTACTCCTGAACAATCCTGCCCCCTCCTCTGTCTCATCACTGCTCATCCCATGCCAAACCCCCGGTCTAGATGGTTCCCACCACCTGTCCCTTCAACTCCTACTCACCTCACAGTGCTGAAGAAAGTCACAAGATCATGCCAACTGGGTCCACTGTGAATTGATTTTTATCTATTTTCAACTGGGCTCTCCTACTCCTCTAGGATATATTCTCTATTCAACTTATTACAGGAGGAGATGTTTGAAGCCTTCTCTTCTCTACTCAAGTCTCCCACACATCCTCTTTCCCTGAGTTGAGGATCTTTCTTTTAACTTTACTGAAAAAAAATTATGGTCACCCACAATGAAATCCTTCTTCTCAAAACTCCTTGGAGTCATCCTCCACTCTTTCTTCCTTCCCTCTTGTCTCTGAAAATAAAGTATCTTTTCCCTTCACCAATGCCAACCCCTCTTTATGTGACTTGGATCCAACCCCTTCTCTCTTCTCTATCAGATTGCCCTATTCAATCACTGTCCTCTTTCCAGCTCTACTCTTCAGTATCTCACTAATTCTAACTCCTTCCCCACTGCCTTCAAAGATGTCCAAATCTCCTCCATGCTGAAAAAAAATGTAGACAGATTTCTTGGCTTAGGATTAGGAAGGCCTGAGTTCAAATTCAGCCTCAGATGTACCCTAGCTGTGTGACCTTGGGCAAATCACTTAACCCTGATTGCCTCACCAAAAAAAAAAAAAAGAAAAAGAAAAAGAAAAAAGAAAAAAGAAAAAGAAAAAGAAAAAAAAAAGAAAACCCCAAATGGGATCATGAAGAGCTGGACATGACTGAAAAATGACTAAACAACAACAGTTATTCTTCCAATGTCTCTGTATTTAAACGCACGTGTACAATACTCTACCATTTGAAAGTGTGGCCATGTGTTGGGGTTGCTCTTGGGGACTCAGTTTTCTCATCTGTAAAATGAGGGCATTAGACTAGATTGTCTCCAAGGTACCTTTTAGCTCTAAATCTGCAATCTGCTTTTTCCCCATGATCTGATTCAAAACCCTCATTATGAATGGGACAGGCTTGAAAGATTGTGCCTCTACCTTCTTATAGGAAGGTGCTTGACAGTGTTGTGTCTCACAGCCTTTTGAAACAATTCCCTGGGACTTGTTGGGAGATGTGGGAAAATGTTGTGACAAACATATCTGCTTATGGGGGGTGGGGTGGGAGGCCTGCTTTGTTTGTGGCCTGGGCTGCTTCTGCTTGCCCTTCCCTTTCCAGGCTAGCTTTGCCTTGACAGTTCAGATTTTTTCCATTGACATACCTCATAATGAGAGCTCTGATGGGAAAACATTGGCAAGATGACGGACTCACAATAGCTCCTCAAACACCCCTTCATTGAATCAGCCGAGACTTCCCCCACCCCAAAAGATCAGCTGATACCCTGAGATCAAGCAGAAGGCATTTTTGTAAAGGAGCTTTTTGCTAACACTCACCCATAGACGTACAAGCAAAATAGTTTTAGAAATACCTGGTTTCAAAGTCTTGGGTCTTGCTTCTGGCAACTCTGCCTGGAAACAGGCCCTTGGGGGTCTGAAAGCAGATCCCCGTTAGGTTCCTGCACTGTGCCAATGTAAAGGCAGCAGAGAGGAGCTGCCCCTAGCCCTGCTCCTGCCCCCACTCCCTAGGCCTCATAAAGGAAAGCTGGGGCGAAGCACATGGGCTTTCCCACTCAGCACAAATGCTGGCTGCTGAGCGAGTTAACCTCTGCCGAGGCTCGGTCAGCACCTGCTGGGAGGCAGTGGCAGGCCGGGGAAAGTGAAAGGATGGCAGACCTGTCCCCCGACATTGGCCGCCTGCCCGCCCTCTGCCTCCTTCACACAATGCCGCGTGTTCTCCCATTAAACTCTTCATAAGTCAACTGGGTTCCATGTGCTGCTGACAGGTTGGATTCCAAAGAAGACATGCCATGCCTCCGGGAAAACTCGACAAACATCTTCTGTCAAGTTTCTTCTCTTTTTTCTTTTCTTTTCCTCTTTCCTCCTTTTTTCTCCTTCTTATTTTCTCTCCGCCCTTGTCTTCTTTTCTTCCTCTGTGGAGGCAGCA
Organism: Vombatus ursinus; assembly: GCF_900497805.2. Lineage (NCBI taxonomy): Eukaryota > Metazoa > Chordata > Mammalia > Diprotodontia > Vombatidae > Vombatus > Vombatus ursinus. The sequence continues at coordinate 341,012 of NW_020951112.1, forward strand.
GAGAACACAGGCATAGGTGGTAACTCTGGAGTCAGAGGACCTGGGTCAAATCCTACTTACTACCCTTGTGATCTTAGGCAAGTGACTTAACCTCTTTGAGCCTCAGTTTCCTGCTCTGTAAAATATGGGAATTGGATTAGATGGCCTCTGAAGATCTTTGCCTATTATCTTATCTCCTTCTTTTTCTTCTTCTTTTTCCTCCTCCTCCTCCTCATCTTCTTCGCCTTCCCCTTCTTTAGAAATACAAAACACTCCCTACTCTCAAGGAACAGAATTTGAGAATTGGAAGGGACCTTCGCAGTCACCCAGTCTGACTCGTATACAAAGGGAATCCCTCCCATGATATCCCTGACAAGTGGTCATCCAGCCTTTGCTTGATGACCTCCAAGGACCAGGCAGCCACCATCTCTTGGGGCAGCCCACTCCACTTTGGGACAATTCCAGTCATCATCAAGTTTTTTCCTAATATCAAGCTTATATTGGTCTCTTTGCCACCTCCACCCATGGCTCCTGATTCTGACTTCCAGAGCCAATCAGAAAGAATTTCACTTTCCCAAAGTATGGAAGCCCCATGCTGAAGAGTAGAGCCTGCCCTGTCCCATTAACAGCAGAGTTAAACACCCTAAAAAGAGAAGAAATACCTTGAAATTGCATGTTGTAATCACAAAAGTCAATGCAATGTTTTGGGCAGCTGTTGCTTTTATGAATGGAATTCGTAACATTTAAGACGACATTGAAATTTACGAACATCATCTTCCTTTCTCCCTCTCTATGTTGCCATATGTTGCCTCCCTCCCTGTTGCCAAAAGTTAACCTGTGGATTGTTTTCCACCTCGGTATGGTCCGTCCAGGAAATGGCATTGTTTGCCACGGAGCCTGTCGGAGGCAATGAGTAGCTTCAGGGCTGATAAGGGGCTGGAACACAGCTGAGTTATTTTCCTTAGCAACAAAAGCGGTTAGTAAAAAGTGTCCTTAAACATCCTGCATTTCATGCTATTATAGGATTAGATAAAGGGAAGTCAGTACATTTCAAATATTTCATTTGGAGCAATTTCAGTATTATGGACTCATATATTCTCAGGAATTAGCTGGAGCCAAAGAAAGTAAACAAACAAGCAAACAAACCCCAAACTCATATTTTATTGAAAGTTGGAAGAGGAAGAGGAAAATATATAGTCTCATGGGTTTTGAATACTGGGTGATTTTTCTTAGTTGGGAGGGCTTGAGATGACTAGTATTCTTACTTCATGGCAGGGGACTGGACTTTGTTGTTGTTCAATTGTTTTCAGTCATGTCTGACTCTTCAAGACCCCATTTGGGGTTTTCTTGATAGAGATACTGATGTGGTTTGCCATTTCCTTCTCCAACTCATTTTACAGGTAAGGAAACTGAGGCAAACAGGGTTAAGTAACTTGTCCAAGATCCCACGAGCAAGTAAGTGTCTGAGGCCAGATTTGAACTCATGAAGATGAGTCTTCCTGACCCCGGGCCTGGTGCTCTAACCGCTGTGCAATCTTGCTGTCCAAGGTGCCCCCCCCCACTCTAATAGGAAACATAGGTAGAGGGGTTGGTTTGGGGAGAAAATGAGTTCTGTTTTAGACATTTTGAGTATGAGATATCCAATTCAAAAGCATGATTCCATTCATTCTCAGATGCCCATGCAATATATTGTTTAATTCAATTTACGTCATTGCTTTTTTCCTCAATATTCTTCATTTCCTATTCCCCCCTCTCCTTGCCTACATGACTTTTAGCAGCCTTCCCAAATACTGGTTCTCACTCATCAGTCATTGGATTGGAGGATCATTGCTTTTGAGCTAGAAGGAATCTCACAGGCCGTGTTGAACATCTTTCATTTTAGATATGAAGAAACAGGCTCAGGGACATTAAGTAACTTGTCAATAGTCACACAGATCACGTGATGGGATCTTTCTGGCCTCTCTCTGCCTTCTATGACATATTTTGATGCTTGGATATGCTTTTATTTCTTGTTGTTCAGTTGTTTCAGTTGTGTCTGACTCTTTATGACACCATTTGGGGTTTTCTTAGCAGAGATACTGGAGTGGTTTGCTATCTCCTTTTCCAGTTCATTTTTACAGATGAAGAAACTGAGGCAAACTGGGTTAAGTGACTTGCCCAGGGTCACACAGCTAGTAAGTGTCTGAGGCCAGATTTGAACTAAGGAAGATGAGTCTTCCAGACTCCAGGCCTAGGGCTCTGTGCATTATGGTGCCACCTAGCAGCCCTTTTAATATTTGGTTGCTTATTTTTAAAGTCATATCAATGTCTTTTGTTTTTACATAATAGTCAGTCCCTGATGTGCTTTCTACTTTGGAACAGAAAGAAATAGTCAAGTAAAACCTATTGACAAAAAGACTGGGTTTACAGCATATGCAATATTCTGCTCCTATAATTCTCCACCTGTCTTCCAAGGGGAGGGAGGCATATTTCATTATCTGTTCTACAGGGATGAGGTCTGTTGTTATAATTAATTAGAGATTGACTGTCAGTTTGTAGTTTTTCATTTACCATATTATATTCATTGTATATTGCTGTGATGTTAAATTCAAATAGAAATGGGGGCAACTAAGCCATACATAAGGAGCCCTGTGGGTAACATAGTGACTTCGTTTTAAAATGTAATATTAGCTATGTTTTATTGTATTTTTATTGCATTAAATATGTTATTATTATATATAGAAATATTTCATTAAATATTGTGTTTTATTATTATATATACATATGCTATATATAAATATTTTGTTAAATATTATAGTTTTATTTTATTAAACATTTTATTATATATAAATATTTCATTAAATATTATTTTCTATGATTTTATATATACATATGTTATACATAAATATTTTGTTAAATATTATAGTTTTATTTTATTAAACATTTCCCAATCATTTCTTATTCTGGTTTGGGCCACACTGGGGAGTATTGTGGGTGGGCTGTGGGTTTGACACATCTGGTGTATAGTGACCTAGTTATGCTTACTTTACTCTGCAGCAGTTCATACAAGTCCTTCAAAGGTTCTCTGAATTCCTTATATTCATCCACTTTACTTTGAGAGAAGCCGAGACCTGTGCCACATGACATAAATCTAGGATGAATAACTGAAATGTTGGACAATGAAGTCAGGATCTAAAAAAAAAATCTTGTTGGGTCAAAATCTGCCTTTCAGCAACTTCCACATATTGTTCCTGGTTCTGTTCAGTGGGGTCCAGCAGAACACTCAGTCTTTCTTTTACTTGACCGTCCTTCAAATATTTGAAGAGGCATCATGGTGAAGTGGATAAAGAGCCGTGTCTTGAATGTAGGAAGACTTGGGTTCAAGTCCTTCCACTAACATAGAGTGGCTATGTAACCCTGGGCAACTCTTAATCTCTCAGTATTCCAGAAAGCTTTTTAAGAGTATAATTTGTGGAGAAGGTGCTGACTTGCATTGGCAAAAGGTGTTTCCTCATTTGAGAGTTCTTTCTACCAATGAAATCATAGGTCCGGTCCCTCTTCCTTTCATTTCTCCTATCTTCTCTTCTCCAAGCTAATAATTCCTATGTTCATTAACAGATCCTTATTTGAGAGTTTCCATTCTGGACATGTTCTAGTTAGTTGATGTCTTTGTGAGAATGTGGCACCTAGAACTGGACATGATACTACTGGTGTAGTCTGAAAAAGCTGGTGTACAATAATGTACAATAATGTCCCCTTTCTAGGCATCCCTAACTTGTTCGCCTGCCATAGCAAGCTACTGATTCCTGTCAAGCTTGCTGTCCACTGCAACGTGGTCACTTATTTACCTCAGAGAAATGCGGAAATTTAGGAGGGTACTTAGCTGTCCTTGGGGAATTAAAGTCACCTAGTATGAATGAAATACTATTTAGAATATGGAAATAACTGGCAGGTATATTTTTTTTCTCAGCCTCAGTGATCTACAAAAGCTCTTGGAAGATGGGAGAGGATCCACAGGATTGAAGAGAAGAAAATGTTGTCCTGATTTCCTTGCCAAAATGGATGGAATGTGGAAACCATAGGCCAATGAACTTGACTTCAATTCCTAGGAAAAATTCTAAAATGTATTGTTAAAGGGATGGCAAATAAAGATCCAGAAAAGGGAATGGTGGTTAAAAGGAGCCATCATGGCCCATTAAGATCAAGTCATGTCTCATTTTCTTTTTTGAATAGTTACTACATTAGTAGTAAATCAGGAGGAAATTACCTAGATTTTAGCCCAGCATCTGCAAAAATCTAATGTCAATTCTGATGAAATACCATGGCATATGCAGCTGCCTGGTAATAAAAATAGTTCTATGTGCAGTATATCCCTAAATTCCTAGATTACAACTGCCCTGAGATTCACAAATACATGGCTAAACCCAGAGATTAGTAAGCAATGTTTATATGTCATCTCAGAAGGGAATCTTCAGTGGAATTCTCTAAGAATCTGTGCCTTGATCTTTTCTGTTTAACTTTTGTATCCATGATTCAGATGAACACATAGATGACACATTTATCAAATTTGCAAATGACTAAAAACATGTCAAATAAAACTCCAGTGGAATTTTCTTTATCTCTGCCCTTCAGGAAGTATGGTTCTGATTTTGGAGTCAGAAGTCCTGGGTTTGAATCCTACTCCTACTTTGAATAATCCCTATGGGATCCTGCATATATCACTTCTGCTTTCTGGGAATCAGTCTCCCTATATGTAAAATGAAGAAGGTTGGACTAGATCAACACTTCCTAAACTATGGGTTGTGACCCCATATGGGGCTGCAAAAAATCTGGCAATACTAAAGGTTTTCTGAATGTACAATGACCAAAAACTAATTAAAAATTGAATTCATGATGAATTTGAGGTGTTTCTGGCAGCTTTGCCTCCGTTTCATTGGCTACTTCACTGCAGCCTTAGTTCTGAACACAAATCATGTGCACTTTGCACTGTGCATGCCCTCAGTCCACACAACACCAATAAACCACTAAATGTGAAAAGGGTTGTGAGTGGAAAAAGTTTAAGAAGCCCTGGACTAGATGACCACTAAGTTCCTTTCTAGCTTTGTGAATTTGTATCAATTACTCTGTGTAGGGTTTTTTTTTTAAAGCCAAATTTAATAAAATCCTGCTTTCTCTGCTACCTTCCATTTTCTATTTCTTAACTCCCCCTTTTTTATTGTTCCCCTCTCCCCCACACACTATGCCTTCCTTTTTTTTTCTTCTTCTTGTCAACAGGTTTTCCTCCTTCCTATGGTATTCAACTCAACTGTAAATAATAAGGGAAAGGAGAATAGTTTGAGTTATTCTACTCTTTTCACTCTTATAATCTCAGCCTGTTATAGGTCAGGGAGACCTATAAGCTTTCAGGGGGGGAATTAAAAAGGCAGCAGGGATGTAACCCTTTTCTTTTCAAGGGAATGTTCCTCAAAGGCGCCATGACAATCACAGAGATGAGGAAAAATATGAGCCTGCTTTTCAAGTATCTCCCTTCATTCCTCCCCCCTTTCACACACCCCAGTCCCAAATTCTAGTTGGTGAAGACAGCTAATCACAGGCAAACTCTCCCTTTAAAATACCATTGGTGATTGGTAATTTAAACCCAGGCAACAGACCCAGCCTGTCGTTGTTAATTGTCAAAGTGAATGTCAGCTGAGTGGCAGAAGCAGTGATGGCCCCCAAAGAACTTTCCCGTATTTGAAATGTGTAATTCGCTAAGTACATTGCACTTTCTTTCCTCCCTGTTCTCTGTCACAATGCCCCTGGTCACTTCCTGTCAGGGTGCCTCATGATGAATGACTGCTAACAAGCAGAACTAACAGAAGTAATGTTCCCAGATCCATCAAGCGATAGGACTGTTTGTAAACACAGAGTCCAAAGATGGTTACACTCTGTAGAACTCACTAAAAGGCCAGGGAATGTTAGGTAAATATTGAGAGGGACTCATAGAGAGATGATCCAAGGAGGAGCAAATGATGATATTACAGGATCAGGACTTCAGGGCCCTTGCACACTTAAATGCTAGAGAGAAGGCTGGCCGAACATCAGTAACAAATGATGTACTGAAATCTTACTCCACTGACATGGGAAGGGTCATGGAATGCTGTTCCATGAACATCAAAGTTGGAAGGGATCTCAGAGGCCTTACAGTCCAAGCTCTGTTATTAAATAAATAAATCCTGTTCACAATATCCTGTTTGAACACTTCCAATCAATCAATCAATCAATTAATCAATAAGTGATTATTAAGCCCCTGTCCTTGCTTATGCTATACTAGGAGCTGGGGATACAGAGACAAAAATGAAACTCTCCCAGCCCTTAAGGACCTTACATTCTATTAATGAGGCCATTTATAGAACTGTACAAAACAGATATAAAATAATTCCTTTGTAATTTCAGGGGGAAAGGCACTAGGGGCAGGAATCCTGAGTGTCACATATAGAATATGGTACTTGAATTGAACTTTGAAAGAAACCAAGGATTCTAAAGAGGCTGAAGTGAGGAAGGAGAATAATCTAGGCATGAAGGAGAATCAGTGATGAAAAATGGAGAGTGGTAATGGAGGGTCATAAGAAGACCAGTTTGGCCAGACCATAGAATGCCTAAGGAGAAGTAATTTGCAACAGACCAGGTATCAAGTGAGTAGAGGTTTGGTATGAGAGTCAGAAAGACCTGAATTTGAGTACTATCACTCACACATATTGCTTGTGTGGCTCTGGGCAAGGCGTATGATCCCCTAAGACAAGAAGCTCCAGATACATGGCTGATATCCAGCAATGTAGGGAATTTCCATACCAGGAATTTCTTCTACCAATGAAATCATAGATCTAAACCTCAAAAGGGAAAAAACCCCACACTATTCCCTCTCTATTTTTTTTTTTCTTTTGGTTAGGCTAAGCCAAAAGCTACCTCTGTAACTAAATCTGCAAGGAACTAAAAACTAAGATAAGTACCTAATAGTATCCTTCTAAGTTATGATTATGTAACAAGTATTCACAGAATTATATTATCTTTGGGACAATTAAAAATTAACTATATCATATCCAAGGTTTCCATCAGCTTTTAGATTCTATAACTCAATGAACTGTGCCAGAGGAATTCCTCTCCCCACCCCCACCCCCTCACCATGAATCTGAAGTATAAGAATAATGATGAGTTTTCTGGTTCAAAAATTGTACTTAGTATTGGTAAAGATTACACAGAATAAGAATTTTTATTTTCTTAAGAGCTAAATACAGTGGGAAATGATGGAAAGATTATTTTTCACAATAATATATAGGAAAACAATATTGGGAAGATCTGGGAACTCTGATTAATTTAATCATCAACCATGAGTTCAGAAAGGTGTTGATAAGCATGCCTCCTGCCTCTTGTCAGAGAGATCGTGGACTAGAGGTACAAGAAAAGATTCTATTGGATGTAGGATAGATTTAGGGGCACAGAAAGGGAAAGTAAAGTGCAAAGTGACATTAACATTAAAGAAGAAAAGAACATCAATAAAAATTAAAGAACAGTCTTTAGTTTGAAATATTATATGCCATAATAAAGTTATGTGACCCTAAGTTTCTTATATCCATTTATTGGAATTCCTACTACCTTTTAGCTCAGGGACCTTTACTTTCTTTTACTGGTCTCTTCATTTGTTGGCACTTTCCCCTTTCCAGAAATGACTTTGCATTTGTGTTGTATATATTTTTTATTTACTTAACTGTGAGCATGTTATCTTCCTCCAGTAGAATGTAAAGTTCTTGAGGGCAGAGGCTGTCTTCATTTTGTCTTTGTATCTCCAGCACCTAGCACAGTGTTTGCTGAAAAAAAATATTGAGGTTCAATAAGAATATGTCAAAACCACATCGTATTAACTGGAAGTCCTAATTCTGTTAGGCTACTTCTCCACTGGGTTGTTGCTGCCATCTACTGATTCTCTACAAGAAGTGTTTAATATTCTTCTGTGAGTATGACCCACAGTCATACCTAGTCAGCAGAACAAAAAGTCCCTCATACATCCCATCTATATTTTTCACTATTTCATTTCTCTCTCGATCAAAACTCTCCCAAATTTGCTTGCTACTTGCAATGGGGTGAGCAAATTGCTTTCAAATTCAATTAAGTCCCTGACCATAAGCACCAGGATTTTACAAATTACCCTGGAACTTCACTAGAAAGGTGGGGTGAAGCTGTGAAGCTTTGTCTTGTATTCCTTCTACTCTGCCCAAATCACCACTTTCCTTACAATTATACCACATCTAAATTAAGTCCCCTAAATCTTAGTTATTCTGAGACATATGAGAAGTTTCAATAAGTCTTAGTAAGAAAATTAGGTTTTCATATTTACAGATCACTCCATTACTGTTAAAATCGTTCAAATGTTCTTAAAAGACATTTGCTGACCAGCATTTTCATTTTAGAATCAAGTTAAATGTCAAAAACTCAAAACAAAAGAATCTCAATTTTCTTAACATTTGACACTGGTTATATTGCAAACAGTATATATATATATACATATATTATATACATATATATGTGTGTGTGTATATATATATATATATACACACACACACATGTTTGCTTATTTCTCTTTTGATCTGCTAGACTGCCTGTGGTTTTACCAGTATTAGGAACTTCCGTATGTGAAAACTCCTTCTTCTAATGCTGATCAGTAATTTGTCTGTAAATTATAAGATTAGTTAATTGCCCAGGTCAAATCTAACCTCAGACACTTACTAGCTGTGTGACCCTGGCCAAGTCACTTCACCCTGTTTGCCTCAGTTTCCTCATGTATAAAATGAGCTGGAGAAGGGAATGGCAAATCACTCCAGTATCCTTGCCAAGAAAACCCCAAATGGGGTCAGGAAGAGTCAGACACAACTATACAACAAGTTACTTGGAGGCAATGAGAGGTTAAATGATTTGTTCATGAGATCACGTAGCCAGTAATAATAATGGTCATCAGCATAGTAGTATTACTACTATTACTACTACTACTAGCTATATTTATATAGCACTTCAAGTTTTGCAAAGCAGTTGACAAATATTCATTTTATCCTCATGATATCCTGGGAAGTGGGTGATATTATTTCCATTTTACCTGAAGAAACTGAGGCAGATAGAGGTTAAGGGACTTTTTCATGGTCACACAGCCAACATATAAGACTAGATTTGAACTTGAGTCTTCCTGATGGGAGGTCCAGCACTCTACTCACTGTGTCACCTTGCTGTTGCTATGACAGTATTTGTCAATGTTAAGACTTGAACCCAGATCTTTCTGATGCAAAGGCTGGGTCTTTGTCTACTATGACATGCTATTCTTCAAGCATAATATGTTTAGTTAAAAAAAATCTTAATTTGGAATGCAAGGACATTTTATTTCATGGGGTTATAAATGTAGAGATGGAAGGGACCTCGGAGGCCAGCTCTGAGCGTACATCTCTCCTTTGATGAAGAAATGGAAGCTCAGAAACTTGACCAATTTGCTCGAAGTCACATAGGGAATAAGCATCAGACACAGGATTTGCCATCATTATCAGAGGGAATACATGTATAGAGGCCCATTATGGAGCAATTTTCTCAGTAGCAATGGAACTTATTGTACCCCCCCCCCAAAAACCCTCAGCAATCTCTTTGAGGATTAAAAACAATTGAATCATAGATTTCCAGGCCATGCCAAAATCATGTCCAAATAGAATGTTAGAGAACATAAGCTAAGTCATCCAAATGATTACTGCTCCATTAATTTGCCCTTTGACTCCTAATGAACCATATTCCACCTTCTATAGAGTACAAGGGTGCACTGTGATGTTCAAATGAAGACTCTCTGGAAATACCAGACATTGGGCATCATCATGTCTATCCCCTTGCAGCTGTGATTGCCCAAAGGCCGAACTCTGAATTTCACCTGTACTGGGCAGGAGCAGTGGAAGGCTTTGGCTGTAGGAGCTCAGACACAATTCCAATGTGTTGGAGTGGAATACCAAGTGAGACCCTGAATTCATTACCACTTAATTATCCCACAAGATAGCTTTTCAAAGACATTTTCCTTCCCCAAAGCTAGATTTGTGCTAAATACTTTGTATTTACCTGAAATGACATTCTCCTAGTTAAAAAAAACAAGTCATCTCCTTATTGCAAATTAGGAAACATTCACATGTCACTTTCCACTAATAATCTCATGCTTTGATATGAAAGAATAAGCTGGCCTTGAACTTTGTTTTTAAACAATAAATCGTTCATAAGTGTAAGGCAGCTGCTTTGTGTATTGTGTCTCTGCCCAAAAGAGAATAGTCAAACACAGTCTATCATCCCTGTCTCACGTACTTGCCATTTGGACAGTGGACATCCTAAAAATGAGAAACAAGGAAAAGAGTCTTAGGCTAGAAGAGCCATTTGGTGGGTTGATATACTTAATTCTGTAGTAGTAATAGCTGACATTTACATAGCACTTTAAGGTTTGCAATACTCTTTACATATTATCCAATTTGAGCTTCACAACCTGTGTGAGGTATCCACCTCTGGTGGACATTTCTGGGGTAAGGTCCCCTGGGAAAAGTCTATGATTCATATACAATTTTTTCTTGCTGCTTTAGAATTTCTAATACAAAGAAAGGGGTTTTCAGGGGGAAAGCCCCAGTTTAATTCAATCCAACAGCAATTATTACATGCTACTATGTTCCAGGGACTGGGCTAGATTGGGATATAGAAACAAAAATGAAAACTTTCTTGCCCTCAAGGAGCTTACACTCTCCTGAAGGGATGCACCATGGAAATACTTAGGCGAATGCAAAATTTATAAAAATGAAATATTCAGCAATTCAGGTAGGACAGGAAGCAATTGCTGGGAGTGAGGACCACAGGAGATTTCATATGGGAACTGAGACTTAAGCTGAGTCTTCAATGAAGAAGTGAGGAAAGCAAGGTATTCTAAAGATAGGAGACAGCCTGTACACAGGCATGGAATTGAGAGACATAATATGGCCCAGGAGAAGCATGTTGGCTAGTTTGGTTAGAATGTAGAATTCACGAGGGGGAATAATGTACAATAAGTCTGGAAATATAAATTAGAGCAATCCTTGTGAAAGGCTCTAAATTCCAATCAGAGGCATTTACATTTTATACTAGAGGCCATAGGGAGATGAGTAATGGGTTCAGATATAGTCTTTAGACAGATTAATTTGGCATTTTGTGGAGGACAGACTGGAGAACAGAGAGACTTGAGGAGACCAAAAGAATATTTTGGAGTCTAGTCAAGACATAATGATGGTCTAAACTAGTGTAGATTCTATATGGTTAGAGAGTAGGGGATAGATAGGAGAGACCCTGTGGAGGGAGAATTACCAAAATTTGGCCAATGTTTGGATGTGGGGAGGGGGTGATGGAGAAGGAAAGGGCAGGTTTGACTTGGGTTGTGAAGATTGGTGACTGGGAGAATAATGGCCCCTTCACCAGAAATTGGGACACAAGGATGGGGGACATATTCCCACTGCAATACGTAACTCCTTATTCACTCCTGATTACTATCTCATGCAAACAAAAGACATGGCTTTAAGGATTTATAATTAATGTCTGTTGTAAGTCCTTGAGAGCATCAAACCCTCTTGGGGAGAGGGCATTTTGGACTATGGTAATCGTCTTAGATATTTTCCTGCCTTTGGTGAATATTGGCCACCTTTATGAAAAATATTTGTAGCTATTCATTTCATGCAGTTTCTATGAGGCAGCTAGATAGAATAGTTGGTAGAATGTGGAGTAGAGTTAGAAAGATCTGAGCTTAAATGCTTCCTCTTATAGCTGGATGCCTTATTTTCTCCCAGACTCAGTTTCCCCATCTGTAAAATGTGGTAATAAAAGAACCTACCTTATAGGGTTGTTGGGAAGATCAAATGTGATGACATGTGTAAAGTATCATCTAAATGTTAGTTATTTTGATGATTGTCATGATTATTACTGTGTTATGCAAATATTAGCTATCATTATAGGGGTTAGTAACTGGATCTATTACTTCCTGGGAGAGGAAACTCCCTCTCCCAATGAAGGTCTGCATCTGCTCCACAACTTTTAATCTTATGGAATCACCTAGCCCACTGAGAGGCTGTGGTTTGCCTCAAGACACAACCTAGGACCCAGGTTCTTTTGGTTTTAAGGCCAGCTCCCTGAGACCTGCTATGCTGTTCTGCCTTCCAAATGTGCTTGTATCATTCCAGGTCAGAAGACCCCACCTTCAAGTCCCTGCTCTAAGGAAGCTGGCCCAAGAGTGTCATAGGATTACAGGCCCAGAGCTGGAAAGGAACCTAGAGGTCATTGGGTCCAAGCCCAATGATGCTAGCTTGAAGGGTTGAGATGAATGTCCTCCTATTATACTGATGATTGTCTCACTGGCCAGTCAGGCTAGACCAGCTGTGATGCTAAAATATTAGCTCTAGAGAAACTTAGGAGAAGAGACTTAGAAACTCATATCTGTGGATGGGATGCAAGAAAGGAAAAAAGAGGAGTGTATGTATGTGTGTATGCACGTGCATGCATGCACACATGTGTGCATATGTATATCTGTTTGCATAAGCACGTGTGTGTGCATGTGTACATGTATGCACCTGTGAGTATGCGTGTTCATGTGTGCACCTGTGTGTGTGTGTTAGTGAGGATGAGTGAAGAGTCAAACTTCAGCTCTTGAAGGATGGGCTGAAATGTAAGTATTGATTTGGCACCGAAGTTGACTCTTCTTTAGTTTCTATGCACTTGGCTTCTCTTGATCCTAAAGAACAAAGCAAAGAGGCCCAGGGAAGGGGCACGTGGTTCTGTAATTTTATCCCTGTGTCCAAATGAAATGGTGGCTTTGAGAGGATTGGGGGAAAACTAAATAACCCACCCACCTGGAACCTCTGCTCATCAAACTCCAGGGGTTTAGAAAGATTAAAGAGCAAAATTAAATTAGGAGGTGGAAAGTCTTCTCATGTGTATGTGGGAGGGAGCAGAGCCCAAAAGCTCTGCTCAGGTTTATTGTGTCCTGTACAAATGGCTGAGCTGCACGTGGCATCTTGATAGTATTAACCTGAAGGGGATTCATAGTTTGACCCAAACTTAACTCAATCTAGGACAGCAGCATCTGGCATCACCTACGCATCCTCTGTACCGTCTGTTGGGTTACCTGCTGGTCCCTCATTCTCCTCCTGGCCCTGGCTCTGCCTTCCTTTGTATTTCAACACCATGCCCCCTCTGCTGCGGGGGTTGGGACTTCCCTCAGGGCTGAGGCCTCCTTGCCCTGAAACAGCTAATGGTTCATAGGGCAGCGCTCACCATGGGACACCCCTCTGCAAGGGGAGCCCCTCTTCTCCCATTGACCACGGAAACTCCTCCCACAGCCTCCATTTTGTGAACATGTGGAAGCTGACTCGTTTTATCCTTCTCACTTTGTTCTTGACTTCCTTAGGACTTCAAAACTGTGCTCTCATGCCAGCTACCTCCACCCCCCCTCTTCCTACAACTTCTCAGCTCTCTTTGCTATGTTATTTTCCCCATTAGAATATAAACTTTGTGAGGGCGGGGACTGTATTTCTTTTTGCTTGTATTTGTATCTTCAGTGCTTAGTAAAGTAAATACCCGGAATATAGAACGTGCTTGATAAGTCAGTACTTCCTTCCTCCCTCCCTCCCTCCCTCCCTTTCTCCCTCTCTCCAT
>NW_020951112.1:354773-355062 GCF_900497805.2 Vombatus ursinus
CTTCCTTTTCTCCTTCCCTCCTTCCCTTCCTTCTCTCCTTCCTTCCTCCCTCCCTTCCTTCCTTCTTCCCTCCTTCCCTCTCTTTCTTCCTCTCTCCATTCTTTCCTCCCTCCCTCCCTCCTTTCCTTCTTCCCTCCTTCCCTTCCTTCCTCCCCCTCCCTCCCTTCCTTCCTTCTTTCCTTCCTTCCTCTCTCCCTTCCTCTTTTCTCCTTCCCTTCCTTCCTCCCTTCCTTCTTCCTTTTCTCCCTCCCTCCCTTCCTTCTTTTCCTTCCTCCCTCCCTCCCTCCCT